>NC_056729.1:515946447-516057250 GCF_019279795.1 Protopterus annectens
TTACACACAGACAATTTTTGATTTTTAGTGTAATGTAGACAGCCGTAATCATGTAACTTAATGGTGTGCATTGCCTCACCTGTAAACAGAGGGGACTGAAAACCTCACAGATTGCCCCTTGTGATTGGGTGCATGTTCAAATGCATAAATAAAACTGTTATGTCCCTCTTTATATGGAAGAAATAGTTTAGTACTGGTCTTGGCATCTGGGTTGGTTTTCCACCTCTTTTTGTCCACACTTGATGAAGATTGAGCATTTCCTTCTCATGCTGGTGTTGCTTTTTCCCCTTGCATCATGATTGGTTCATGGGAATACTTCCCTTTTTCCTCTTCTGCAGCTTCAGACTGTCTCTTCTTGCATTCAGTTTGAATACCAAGCTGTTTCTTTCCATCACCTGCTTCTTTCTCCAGATATTTCATTTCTGTCGCTAGTTCTAGTTTGCTGCTATTCAGAATGTATTTTGAGATTATCTCAGGATGTGATGATTTGCCCCTTTGCTGCATGATATGTACCTACAAGCCATACCAGGTTATTTCCAAAATAAATTAACCTAGTTTCAGCTGTACACAAGGTGGCTTTCGACTCATCCTTGGTCAAGCCAGCATGTGGGAGTTCCTTTTGATTTATGTACTTTTTTAGCCAACTCTCCATCCCTCAATGAAATTACATTTAGAGAATTTCTCCATCTTATGCAGCAATGAGGGAGCTGGTCAACTGAATCAATTTCCTCACCCTGGATGGAAGCTGCAGAACCTTTTTTTCCTCTTCAAACCTCCCAGTAGGCTCAAAGATTCATATATTAGTACTAGGCTAACTGCCCTTGTGAGCCATTTTAAGCCTAGCCATTTATCCCTTGTGAGACTCAAACCTTGTGTTTGTAAGGTAAACACCTTAACCATTAGGCCACCCTCCCCCGCTCTTTGTGGAATCCTACAAAATGCCAGTGAAACTGCATGGAAGAGCCCCACACCCCAATAAAGCAGATCAGGTTTTCTGATATCCAGTGCAATGTTTTGGTTTGGACAAATACTTCCCTAATGTCTCTGTGTCACCAGTAGCCATGTGTTTGGCTCCAACTGTGCAGAGCCTAGCAACTCATTGTCCTGATAAGGGATCCTGGGTTCTATGGACGGGTATGGGAAGCATGTCTTTGTTTGCTTCCCTGTCCTTACAAGTAGCTGTTTGTTTAACTTTCTTCTTGTACTTCCAGAGGGATGTGACAGATAAACTGCACTGTAAACGAGTTGCCAGAGTACTCCTTGAAATAAAAGATCAAGACCCAGACATCAGCTTCTTCAGTCTTGGCACCCTCCTGGCCCATGTGGCCTGTAACCCCATAAAAGGAGCCAGTAGGGCAGAGGTGGTTGTAATTCTATATACCATCAGCACCCATACATGTGCTTGATCTAGGTCACAGAGGACAACAAGGTGTCTTTTAGACTGCCTCTTCATGGGTCCTCTCATATACTCTGCCACAGCCACTATTCAGTGTCTGTGTTCAGCCTTCATTTTTCAGAACAGAGAAATTGATACCATCTAGTCCATGACTTCAGTGACTGAAGGACCATGGGCACAGATGGCCACCCCAGATTATCCCCAGCAAGGTCACAGGCTAAGAGGTTGGGGACCTGTTGCCTCACAAAAGGTCACAGTTAGTCTTGTGGGGAGACTTGCAGAAGTCATTACTCCATTTCTTGCTGTAGTCCATTGGAGGTTCATAGGTGTTTACTAGGCTAATGACCACAAGGGCCTTTTTAAGCCTAGCCATGCATCCCAAATCTTTGACAAGTTCTCATACCCTTGATTAATGTAAGCATGAGCCTGGGACATAAACCATTTACACGTTACCTGTGTCCGTTAATGACATGGGTGCCAAACCAGGGATGAATTTCTGGTTTCCTAACCAATTGTCCAAGTTGCACTTGAATTAGGTTAGGGAGGAACTCTGCTTCACATGGATGGGGTGCCTGTTTCATAGACTGAGAACTATCTGGGATATATACCTATCGCTCCAGCGGGTTCTGTTTATATCACAGGCAAGGTTTATGTCTTTAGAATGGGTAATTCTGGTGCTGTTTGCTTTGTGGATATGCAGGAGGTCCATCAGAGTGGGGTCTGACAATGCCCTGTATGCCAGGCATAGATCTCCTCTCAGGTGGTGATGATGATGGGTGGGGGATTTGGAGATTTTTCCTTTATGTCCCAGCCTGGAGAAAGCTGTTAAAGGACTAACGTGTATTTAATCCCTTTCCTTACCCCCATCTTGGACCCCACCTTTCTTTGCCACAAACTATTGATGGTGCAAGACAGTTGGCAAGGGCAAAATACAAAAACTCTTCAACAAAGGGAGTCTTCCAACCAAGAGGTCTCACTCTAAAAGATCTATGATATTCCATTTATTGTGTGTGTGTGTGTGTGTGTGTGTGTGTGTGTGTGTGTGTGTGTGTGTATATGTTTAAGACAAACGGTGACCTTAGACCTATTTTGAATCGCTGCATACTGAATGCATTTATCCCCAAGGAGAACTTCTGAATGGCTGTGGTTCAGTAAATCCTTTTATGCCTTTTTGAAGGAGACTGGATATGCTGTTTGAACTTATGGGTTTCAGCACAAAAAGACTGCAAAATAATCAAATATGTTTCTATTCTAGGTAAGAGCAAGTCACTGCTTGTTTTGACTTTTCTTTTTTACTTTTGACTCCTCTCCACCCCCAGGGTGTTGCATGTCAGTTGTAACAGCCTGTCTTAGGCTGCAGAGTTCCAAGATTTTCTCTTGATGCAGATGACTCGCTTCTTGTCACTCAGATACATGATTCCTTCTTCCAGTAGAGGAAGTTCTTGCTCAAACTGTTTTTTCTTTCTCTGAATAGCAGTGAACCTTGTAAAGTTTGACCTCCTTCCTGTGCAGGTGCTTATGTTTTTAGGGTGTTCCTTGGATATGAGGGATCATTAGACCTGTTTACATGATGGCAGGCTCCTGTCCCTTATGCAAATGGTCTCTGTCATAGTGTTCTCCAACATGGTTCCCGCACAGACGTGCGTCAGTGCCATCCTCTTTTTGATCACACTGTCATTCATAGGTGTATACCAAGCTAGAAACAACTGGAGACTTTGTCTAGCCAAGCATCTCAATTGTATCCTGCAAGTTTATGTACCTTAGAGGTTATTTTAAGGGATATATATGTAAGGTAGGGGAAGGTTTACAGGCTGCTTCTATCCATTAGAAACATAGATGCTAGACCCAGAGTATATTTTCAATTTCCCATCCACTGGTCCAGTTTTCCCTTAAATAGGGATAAGGAAGAGCTGTGCTTCACATGGATGGGAAGCATGTTCTAGAGAAGGGGGAATCCTTAGAGATATACCACTCCTTCCAACGTGTCCTATTTCTGCCATAAGCAAAGTTTAAATCCCTAGATAGAGTAATTGTGATGCTAATCCTTTTGCAGATATGCGAAAGGTCCATCACAAAGGAATCCAAGGATATCTTGTATGCCAGACGCAGACTGCATCTCAACAGTTTGTAGGTAATAGGACTTTGAGGTGATCTACACAGGACATGCCATTTATGCCCTGTATTGCTTTGGCACCAGTCATTTGTCTGTGTTAATCCCTCCTGAAGGACATTAATGTCTTAGGGGGGAATTCTGTGATTGGTCCTAGTTTGTAATAATTTGCAAACATGGTCAGCCAGAGGCCTTTAACATTGCTCTTCAGTCTTAGCACCCTCATGGCCCATGTGGCCTGTAACCCCACAAAAGGGGCAAGTAGGGCAGAGGTGGTTTTAATTCCATATCATGGGCACCCCTACCTATGCTTGATCTAGGTCACCTCTGAGAAGTAGATGTCAAAAAGGAATGACTCTGCACATAACCCTGAGGGACTCCAGTAGTGACTGGCCTCTTTCTGGGGTTGATCTCTTCTGTCCTAACTTCCTGGGTCTGTCTGAGCCAGCTGGCTACCCATCGTATAACATATGGGTTTATGCCTATATCTGTGAGTTTGTTGACAATGCCTGAGAGGGGTATTGTATCAAATGCCATGGCCAGGTCAAGGTAAGCAATTTGCAGTGTTTTGACCTCGCCTATTGCCTTGCTGACCTTCTCAAAGATGTTTACCAGGTTGAGTAGGCATGATTTGCTCTTGATGAAACCAAACTGGGTTTGATCCAGTGCTTGAAGGTTTTCTATGTCTTTTAATAATAATTTCCATGATAATTGTTCTCATGGCTTTGCAATTAAGACTAGTCTGACTTGTGGGTCTGTAATTTCCTGTGTCAGTTGATAGACACCCTTCTGCAGAGGTATGGCCATTGCAGTTCTTCATTAGTGTGGCATAAAGCCTGTCTGAAGGCTATAGTTAAACAGGGATTCCAGTGGCCCAGATAGGTCATTTGAGGCTGTTTAGGAGGCATCCTGGGATGTTACTAGGGGCCCATCGATTGAGTGTTTTTGGCCTTAAGTGTGTGCATCTGGGACCTAATCCCTGGTGATAGTTGGGTGGAGAGGTGTTTGATGGTATTTCTTGGGGGACAGCTTTTGGGGTAGAATAAATTTGAGGCTGAATTAGTCAGCTTTCAGATTTGCTATATCCTTCAGTTCTGTATAGGTGGTTCCATTTACAGTCATTTTTGCACATTGCTGTGTGCTGCCTTTGAGATTTTGGACATAGCTTAAAATGCCTTATGGGTGTCCTTTGCCTGGGATGTTGTCTTTATCTCAAATTTGGCTTTAGTAGACTTAATTTGTTCTCTTAATTGTTTAGATTGACAAGAGTGTTTTATCATTCTGGGTGTAGCACTTCCTATTAATCTTGTAGATTATGACTTTTTTTTATTTTGTTGTATAACCTGTTTATGTTTGGATTCCACCAGGGAGGCTTTTTTTTTTGAGTTGTAGGCTTATTTTTGGTAGGCACAGCTGTCTCTGCATTTATTGACATGCTTGTACACAGTTTCTGTGAACAGTTCTGCATACCTAGCTATGTTCTTAGGGTTTGATGATTGGGGCTTGAATTTTGACAGTTTATCACATAGTAGTAGGATGTTTACCTTATAATAGTTCCTGAATGTTACTGGGTTAGTTGGGATCACAGAATTTATTTTTATTATGAAGGAGACTGCTTTGAGGTCTGACCTTATCAGAGAGGATGCTACGCTCGGTAATTCATTAGGAGTCTATCCAATGGACATAGTTATCCCAGGGGGCTGTTTTGCATACCAGTATCCTGCTTGGCTTTCACTGCACTCAGATTGTTTTGTATTTGTTAAAAGCTATGGTATATACAGGATAGTCTGCAAAGTATACCATGACCTAAGCAGATTACTGTCCTGCATAGATGTTGGTGGCTCTGAACATGTCATAACATGTTCAAGAAGTAATACGTTTGAGCCATGAGAGAGCATTTTGATTTTAAGAGGATTTAATCACAATAAAAGAAACACTGTAAAAAGATGTATAATTAACCACAGTCATAATGGGGCTAATTTGTAGGCAGATTTAATTTGTAACAAGTAAAAATAATTGTTTGGAACTTTAACAACTCCTAGTCATATTTGTTGAAAAGCTCAGTCACTGATGCAGCATTTCTGATTTGTCACTGACATACAGCTATTCTGGCCAGAGACAGTAGGTATGAGCAGCAGGGGAACTGGGTCGTTCTGTGAAACCCAGCCTCTGCAGTACTGAAAATGACCAGTACTGCATAAATTAATTTCACAGTTTAATATATAAACCTGCAACAGTTTCATACATTTCTGCAGTTCAGAGGGAGGGTGGGTGAATTACAAGTTTCAGTCTAATACCAGGCTGTGTCGCTGCTTTTTTTTTTTCAATATTTTATCAATTAAAAATAACCATGCATCTGACCTGATCAGGTCCGCCTCCTTCTTCAAAGCCAGTTGGTGTATTGCCGTCAGGACTTTAGGCACCTTGATATCTGAAACTTTTTGCCAGGCTGTTAACTTCTCCACCTTGCTTTTAATGATGCACAATCTACCTGTTTATGCTTATCTCTGTTGCACAGCAGAGAAACACTTGGGTTCTGTTTCAGTTTTCCATGAAAAAACTTTTGAATTGGAAATTTTTACTTGTAAGTAATTTATTTTCCTTACTTTTACCTTGCTTTGCCTCCTCCTTTCACACCATTTATCTGGCTGTGCCTCATTCTTTCACTGCATTAATGTATGTGTGGATCTTTGTTGTCAAAAGTTTTCTTTCTTTATTTTCCCTGGTTATTTACTCATTTTGAATAGTTTGATTCTTTTAATCTTCGAGAGCTTTAGCACACCGTTGCTATTGCCTGTCCATCACTGCTGCTTTTAAGATTTCATAAATTCATGTTCATTCCGTCAATAGTACTATATATTCATCTTGGCCTATGCTACCCTCTTTTTGCCTTCAGTCTTTCCCAGCTTCAGTTTCTTATCCACTGAAAAACTGCCTTTAGATTAACTGGCCAAATATCTGAAATTTAGTTTTCTAGCAAATCTTTAAATGAGCTGTCTGGATTTAATTCCTTGAATATTGTCTGATTTGATAGTCTTGCAGTCAAGAGAATTCTCAAAGTTTCTCCCAACATCACAGGTGTAGATGCATTGATTTTTCAGTGCATAACCATACATTTAATGTGATCTGGTCCATCCTTTTCTACTTGTCAGACTTGAACTGTAGGTTCAAATTAGCTTGGCACAGTAAACCTTTCCCAGACTGCAGCTACTGTCATGGTGCTGAGAGAAGGAGGCAGGAGCTATCTTGCCAGATTTCCTTATCAGTTTATTACTGCTGCAGCATTAGAATATGATCCTGGCTTCCTCTACTCATTTTTAGACTGTTTGGTGGTATCTTCTGCTGTTTTTGTTTGGATTCATTGAGCACCCTACTTTTAAGGTTGGGTCTCTCCAATCTCTTTGCATTTCTCTCAGTTTTATTTTTTTACTCTATTCTTATTTTCTCCTCCCCAGGCCATGGTTCTTCTAGGGATGTAGTCATTGAAATCCATTTTATACTCAAAACTCTTATTGCTGCCCCCAACCCACCTGGTATTTAAAAATTGGGCACCTTTCTCAAGCTGTTGCCCCCCAGCACTCAATGTCTGTAAAATTTCAGCTGCTCAGTCAAAAAACTATTACAGATATTGTTTTTAATTTGCAATCCTGTCTGTAAGCAAGCTATAATACACATTGTTAGATGCATTGATTTAGATATTTATAGATATAATATGGCCTGATAAAGCCCCAATGTTTCTAAATGATGCTCAGAAAAATGTAATGTATGGAGCAGTGGTCTTTTTGCACCAAGGACTGGTATCGATGTAAGACCATTTTCCATGGATGGATATCTCGCGTTGCGCATAATAAAGCAGATAATTATTTATTTGACATTTGTTTAACAAGGAGGCCAGAACTGGGGAGAAAACCTCCAAAGTACAATAACAAGACAGTTGGCAATAATTACCAAAAAAAAGTGTACATTCTGCTTAACAGCATAACATTGATCTACTATGGATGAACTTAATGGCAACCTTACTGATTTTATGTTTATAAGAGCAATATTTAAAATCTGTCCCTGTTATTTGGCTCTGTACAGCATACCTCTCAACTGTACAGATTTTCACAGAATGTCCAGATTTTTGCTTCATATTTTTGTTTTTTTTTCTCATAAAATTGTTGTTTTCTGGCAAATCACTGGCAAACCATTGAGGCTGAAGTCGGAAAATAATGGCAGACAGTTCAGCTTCATACTTCATACACTTCAGAAAATTCATGCTAATGCAAAACCTGTATTTCTATCAACTTTTGAAGTTTGTACGAGCAGTACTTAAAAGTGTCCCTATTTTGGGCCTTTGTTCACCGATTATTTTTGGCTTTGACCAAATTTCTTGGTATAAGTAAGAGGCTGGGAGGTATTCATACCTCTCAACTGTACAGATTTTCACAATGTCCAGATTTTTCCCATCTCGAGTTTTGGTCTGATCCTCATAACTTTTGTGATTTTCTGGCAAATCACTGGGATGATCTGAGGAGTAAAGTCATTAAATAGTGATATAAATTTGTATTTCAGACCTCATATCCTTCAGTAAAATGCAGAAGACGAAAAATCCTGTTGTTCTAACAACTTTCTATGGTTATAAGAGCAATATTTAAAATCTGTCTCTCTATTCTGTTAGGTTTTGTCCAGGTGTTTTGCACTTCTAAGAGGTTGAGATGTGTGTGTGTGTGTCAGAGTGAGAGAGGGGTATAGAGAGAGAGTAAAGAGCGAGCATTATCGCTGAAGGGCAGCTGCAGTGAGGTTTGTGTACCTTTCGTCCATACCACACACAGTCTCTTTTGCATTCATGCACGCATTCACTCATACACATCGCTCTCACTCTTTTCCGATCTCTCACACAGTCACTTCCTCATTCATGCCTGCATTGATTCACACATCACTGTGTTTGTCACACCCACATGCTACACACCCACGTACGCATTCATTCATACATTGCTCTCACTCTTCCGATCTCACACATACACAGTCACTTCCTCATTCATACCTGCATTCATTCACACATCACTCTCTCTTACGATCACACACGCACACACACACACACACACACACACACACACACACACACACACACACACACACACACACACACACACATTCTTTTGCTTTCATGCACAGATTCACTCACACATGCAGACAGACACAAACGCACTCATACAGACATTCACTTACCTGACAGCCCAGTACCAAGTGCTCCATGGCCCGGTACCAGTCTGCGGCCTGGTGGGTGGGGGCCGCTGGTATAGAGTACTAAAAGTATGCCTGGCTACACCCTTTGGTTCTTCTAGGCCATTTCCTTCTGGTATCTTTTTCTTAGTTCTGTTTACCTGCTGGATTGACAATTGGCTGTGTCAATATGAAGAAGATGTACAAAGGGAGGTGGTGTTGATTTGCTATATGAGCTACTGATAAGGGCTTTGAGCTGTTTCTGTTTGCTGTGCTAGCTGTTCTAGACATTTTTCAAATCTTCAACTCTGGGTTGAACTTTTCCATATAGGTTTACCATTTGGCCATATCTGTCACCAATGTTTTAGTAATAGCTCCCTGGCATTGCTTAGGGTATACAAAGCCTTTCTTAGAAGTTGGTTTCTTATGAGACCCCCACTAGAGTAAATTTTTTAAATGTAACCTGAAGTTTGTTCTTCAGAAGTTAACCTTACCTCTTTTTAAACTAGACTTTTTAGCAGAATTGAAATACCTGTCTTGGAAAGTGAATTCTGAACCATTTGATTAATCTTTTAGTCTCTCACTCCTCAACTCCTCTATTTGCTCAAGTGTTTGAGGCAGTTGGGGGTTTTATTTGTGTGTAACAGAATATTATAATAAGGATAAACACAGTTTATCTGTTTTGCACAAAATAATTTTGGGTAGAGAGTTTAACTGACTCTGCAAGGTGACTGTCCAAGTGCATTATGTTTTGCAACAATAAGTAAGGGAAACAGCTGTATATTCCTCCAAGAGAAAATTGTAATTTAGCTTTAGCTACTGCTAATGCTTTCATTGCTAGTACTTGTATAGATGGCATTTGTGCTTTTGTGAATTGTGCTTCTCTGAGTGCCTTCACATAACACCATCAGTTGGACATGATGTACAGAGAGAGGGAGGTCTTCCTTTGGGGCCGCCAGTTTATTTGCAATCCTTTCTTAATCCTGCTGGATGACATGTTTGGGAATGTGTGTTAGAGTTTGAAGCAGAAGGGTTAGATGATCTTGGATACAAAGGTTTTGTACTTGTCATAATAATAGAGCTAGATGATTTGTGTACATCTTCTCCCAGTCCCTTTAGCTATTCCCCCTCCTTGGCAATAGTTGCTGAGCTTCCAACCTATTTATACAGACATCTGGTGATAGAGTGGCAAGAACTAAGCTCTTTAGAAGGATCTAGAGCATGAGAAAAAAAAATTGGTGTTGAGCTAACTTGAACCTGTGGTGTAAGTCTGAGAGGTTGAAGAGGATTGACTCTGATCATCTGGATCTGTCATGCTTTATAAGTACTTAACTTTCATTTATAGTCCGACTTACTGTCATATGTTATTTCTGGAAGAACTGTTTGTTTCGAGTACCTGGAACTTTGTTGATAATGTCTTTGCTCTTTAAAATCTTATCAAAACTGACCACAGCTTTCCTCCCAGAAAGCATGCATCATTTAATTTCATAGCTGCAGTCACCATCTACAAAGATTTTTGAACCCAATAAAATAAAATTGGTCACTGCTTCCAATTCTTCCTCGTGTATTTGAAAAGAAATGATAGGCTACATGACGTAATCCTATGTTTTGATATCCTTCTTCCCTTTCTTAAACCTCCAGACTGCCATTTTGCCTTTTTAGTCTTCTTTCTGGTTGTAATATTTTGTTGCGCCAAAGCTACGGTAGAAACAGTCCAATATTGTTAAGGTCTTTATTCAACAAACCACGGAAACTTCAGGAGTTTGTTCGGAATGTAATTCTTTTTATGTTGGGAAAACGGAGAGGTTATTAAAGAGAAGGATTTATGAGCATAAATATGAAATTTCAACAAAGAAAGAATCAAATGCTTTGTACAAACACACTAATTCATGTCCTAATGCTAAATTTTATTTCATGGTCCTGGAACAAGTCAGGAAAGATGTAAGGGATGGTTTGTAGGAAGAGAGGTTGGAATACCGAGAACTATGGTGGCAAATCACCCTGGATGCTAGTACCCCCCCCCCCCCCGGGGCTTAATGACTGTATTTCCATTGTACCACTTTTAAAAATAAGAGCAGGGAAAATCTAAAATTCTGGGGTGTACTTATTATTTTAACTAGCAGATGGCAGGCTTATTTTATTAATTTTATTAATATATATTTAAGTTCATTAAACAACGTTTAATTTCATGTCTATAAACATTTTAGAAGGTTTTATTAATTAAATACAGTTTCATTTAAGTGGATAGATTAAACTTTTGGATACTAGGTTGGATTCATTTGTCTTTCATAGATCATGTATTTTTATAAACGACTAGTTGGGTGATTTTTATATATATATATATATATATATATATATATATATATATATATATATATATATATATATATATATATATATATATGGTTCCACTTCATATCATCGAATTACCATTTCATCGAATTGCAAATCATCGAGACCAAATAATCGAAAACTCATTTCATCGAATCTCAAATCATTGAAAACTATGAAGCAACTACAAATAACATCCCAGACACTTTGTACTATGTCTATGAAATTACCTTTTTCCCCCCACTGTAGTGCAACCTTGGAGTTGGTATATTTATTTACGGGGGGTGTGCAGGGGGGCACAGCCCCCCTGCATAAACGTAGTAAAAACATTGTGGAATGTTATTTGCAGTTGCTTCATAGTTTTCAATGATTTGAGATTCGATGAAATGAGTTTTCGATGAAATGAGTTTTCAACGATTTGGTCTCGATTTGCAATTCGATGAAATGGTAATTCGATGATATGAAGTGGAACCATATATATATATATATATATATATATATATATTTTTTTTTTTTTTTTTTTTAAAGTCTTTTATTAATGAATTGCTTAATGAGGAATTGTATGTGATTGGTTCTTTTGTAATTAATGAGTATTTAAAAGTTTAATGGTTGTTTTACTGGTTATCTGATGAAGTCACTTTGGACGAAAACGCAGTTTGGTTAATGGCGTTCATGTGTTATATGTTGAACTGAAGTTTCCATGGTTTGTTGAATTAAGACCTTAACAATATTGGACTGGTTCTACCGTAGCTTTGGTGCTCCTTTTACTTATTCTCAGTTTGGTTGGTGTGCCATTTTTTCTCTTTTTTGGTTGGTTTGTAATATTTTGTTGCCACTTCCTGGGCAGTATCTCAAATATCTCTCCATAGTTCTGACACTCTGTCCATCCGATCTAAACCTTACATTCACTATCTATTCGTGTGGACTGTTGTTGAGCTTATAATTTTTCTCTCTAATTGTAAACATTGTATTGAGAAGCTGCTGGTCCAAACCACAATCAACTCCAGTATTTGGTTTGGTTTATTTATTTATTTCTAAAACTCTTCCATCTGAGTCTCTTACTGTAAGTGTTGAAATCACCCTTTCATTTTAGTGATATCTATATATAAAATCATCTCTTATGCTGTTAAAAGAACATGATTGCAATATCTAGTGAATTTTCTTATTAAAATTGTACAAGTCTGTGTCTCATTTCACTTTGTAGACCTAGGCCAAAATTGCTGTTTCTGCAGCTGTTCTTTGACTACTAGCTTTAGTATTCTAATCACCTGTAATGGATGCAGTATCATATTTTTTCGTATGTTTTATATCCAGATGGTTCAGTAGATCCTCATAAAACTGGTTGGTATCCTTCTCTTATGCCTGTGTAGTTAAAAGCATAAACTTGTACATCTGTCAGGTTGAAAGGCGTGCTGCGAGTCTCAGATTATTTTGTTATTTTTTTAGCTGTAATTGAGCAGTAATATTGATAGTCTTTAGCGACTGTAAGGCCTATGCCACTCCTTTGGCAAGATTATTTTTGTTACCCTTCTGCTTCATTCTTTTTGGCTTACCCCAGTGACCTTGTCCATTTCTGGCCTACCAGCCTGTCCAACAGCTCCTATCCTTTTTCTGTTTTAAGGCTGGGGCCAGTGTTGAAGCCAAGGGCATCCTAGGGAGGTCATGCTGTTGACTGCTTCCACTGGAGGATTTTCTCATGTATGACTTGCCCTTTGATCCCTCCCACCTCCTCTCATTTGCTTGTTACATATGTGGGTTACTTCCTTCTATGGACCACACCTGTATGCAAGAAGGCTTAAGAGAATGCCCTACCCTGAATGCCCATCCCTCCCTGCCAACATTCAGACACCTGAGACTCTAATCAAACCTGGGTCACCTGGACTGTAATTAGGGCTTTATCCCTCTACACCACTGTGATGATAGGAGGTACTGCCAGTCATGCCTGGAGAAATAGGGCAGTGGATTTGTAACATATGCCAACAAAGCTAGCTGGAATTTTTTAAATTATGTAATTTGTATGTCAAACTGATTTGTACAGATGCTTGTGCTGGAAATGTATTTGTGAGGTTTGCTTGTGTTAAAATGTATCAACAGTGTGTCATGCTGGAAGGAAATTAAATGTACATGTATTGTAACTGAATTAAAATGTATACATTGTAACACCATATACTGGAAGCGAATAGGTTAATCTTAATCCACCTGACTTTGCAAAATATTCTTGAAATTAAATTACTTTATGGGTTAAACCATAAAGATGTTATCCCATCCCATGGTTTTAAATGGAGCCAAAGACGCAGTGTCTGTACTAGAGAACAGTTCCTGTAGGAAAAGTGAAATGGTTTTATGAATTTCAGGAGATCTGAGCAAAGCTCTGTCTGTGTGTATGGTAACACATAGGTGCTAAAATCCTTTCAGCTTCTAGTGTTGGTGATAGCAGGGGAAGCAGAGTCAAATGACCAGATGTGTGTGATTGTCATTCTGTAAGCACAAAGTAATGTTTAAATATTAATAGGAGTTTGCTCTCAGCATTCTTCCTTAGATCTGACAACAAGGACCACTCACCCACGTTATTTTGCCTTGCGGTAGTAAGAAACTTAACTAGGGAACACTAATTCTCTTTAGATTAGTCAGGAAAATGTAGTAAGATTAGAAGTACTGTTTTTCTTTAACTGTGTGACTCTTTCCAGCTGTGTTATTTTTAGTTTTCCTGTGACTCTTACTCTGGTGTTTACCCTAAATATATATTTAGTATTTTCTTGTTCTTTTATTATTAAATGTATTTAAACTTTTCATTGTGGCTGGTCCATTTAAGAAAATATTTAAGCTTTGAGATTATTTGCACAAATGTATTTGGTGATAACTATAGCCACTCCTGAAAGCCTGGCTGTTTGGTCAGCATTACCATTTGTATTAATATTAACTTCACTCAGTATAATTGGGTACCCTTTTAAGAGCCTTATAGTAATTGACTGGTGGCAGTGAAACTACCTTATAGTCTGGGCAAAGTTGGTAGAGCGGGTAATCTGTGCCAGCCTTTCCCAGGGTTGTGCATGTTTGTGAAAATTAAATCTCAGAGTGTGTGTGTGTCAGCTACTTGGGGCAGGGACACAAAGCTCTGATTTAACAGTGCCAGTGGAAGGCCTTATGGGAGACCTGGAGAGAGACAGAGGCACCCAGACCCTGGGCTGAGTATGTGCCCTGTGTGCCCTTAAGGGAATTTGTGTTAGAGGCAGAGAAGTCTGCATCAGGAAATACTGAGTGTATCCATTTGTATTCCAAGTGAACATCCCGCTCCCAGTGCCAGAGGTGAGTATTCAGCTTCCTTGATTACTGGCCCAGCGTGGGGACTTCACAACCATGATGCTGGTATTTC
This sequence comes from Protopterus annectens, assembly GCF_019279795.1. NCBI lineage: Eukaryota > Metazoa > Chordata > Ceratodontiformes > Protopteridae > Protopterus > Protopterus annectens. Next base: position 515,960,863 of record NC_056729.1, read on the forward strand.
TGCAAGATTGTCTACATTAGAAGATCACTGATGGTTTGATGTAAAAATGACCCATTTCAATTCACTTATTCCATAGGGATTGATGGTCATCTATTCCTTAAAAGAAATGTTCTGCCCTCCAGTGCTTCCCTGAATAATAAAATGGAGAAACAGTATTTTACTATAGTAATTGCAGAATTGTAGGATAGAGGACAAAATATCATAAGACCAATGGACAGGGACCAACACTTCACAGCTCTACTACTAAAAGACCATATACATCTTACAAGCTTTGGTAGTAGAATCACCAGGAATGACCACACATACTCTGAAAGAAGCATTCATTGAGCAATGAGCATATTCCACAAAACTCCATGAGTTTAAAAAAAAAAAAAAAAAAAAAAAAAAGAAAACAAATGTAGTTAAGCATTTTTGCAGGAGGGTGAACCTTGTATATCTCAATGTCATGGGATGAGAAATGCAACCTTCCACATCCCCAGCTACTTAGTTCTGAGATTACACAAACAAGAAAGGAAAGGAGTTAGTGCTACGTAATATCATCTGTTCCCCTTCTCCATGCTTACATGATCTCCAATTTGGCAAGCTAGTGGTGGGACATTACTTCCTGGTGATAGGGACTTTGATCACTTGTTTGATATGATCTGTTTGCTTTCACCGATAAGGTTCACAGTCAGGTTTAGTGTCCTGGTATTGTAAAATGGTGTTTGCTGGAGAGTGAGATCATTTAAAATGTACATTTTTGTTTAAAAATTTGCACATAGACTTTTTCAAATTCTATGTTTGTTGCTACTGCATGTGACAAATGGTAGTACTTGCAAATAACATAGGTTCATAGGTGTGTACTAGGCCAATGGCCCTGGAGCCTTTACAAGCCTAGCCCATAGAAGTGCCCTGGCATCATGCTGTCCAACGTTAAGTTCTCGGTGCCTCTGTCAAGTAGAGCCACTGGAGTGATCCCCGGGGTGAACTTTCCATTTCCCATCCACTCATCAAGATTTCTGTTGAAGAAGGCCAGTGAGGTACTCTTCTTGACATGTATGGGAAGTCTATTTCAGAGCATGGGCAGTCTCTGGGTTATGAACCTGTCCCTCCAGCATGTTCTGTTAATTGTGGTAATGAGGTTGAGGTCTCTGGAGCGTGTGGTGTAGAAGGATTGGGATTTCTTTAGGTGTAACATTTCTAACAGGGCTGGGTCAGACATGGCTTTGTATGTCAAGCAGAGGTTGTCTCTTAATAGACTATATGAGACGGAGAAAAGCTGGAGGTTTTTGAGTCTGCCCATGTAGGGCATGTGTTTAAGGCCTAGGATCCTCTTTGTGAAGTACTTTTGTGGCCTTTCCAGCTGTTGCAGGTGTTTAGTGATGTACATGCCTAATGGAGCATTATAGTCCGTGATTGTCCTAATGTGGAAAAGTAGAGAGAGATGATGACCTCTTTCTTCCTGGATGCAAATCCCTTGGTAATGTGATGTGCCACATATAAGGACTTTCTGACCACAGTGGCAATGTGGTGGTCGAAGGAGAGGTTGCTGTCAACCTGTCCCCAGATCTGTTATAATGCCTTCAGTGTTCAGTGGGCTACCATTGATGTGGTAATTAGTGGGAACTGTGTTTTCCTAAAGGGAATGACGACGCATTTTTTGTCATTAAGCTTAAGGCCATTATTTCGACACCAGTCGTTGGTCACAGTGAGGCCTTTCTGTAGGAGTCTACATCACTTGGGGAGTTAATGACTCCCAGCTTGCAATCGTCTGCAAACTTGTTCAGCCAGATTCCCTCTGTGTTGGCCTGGACTTCTGAGAAGTAGATTCCAAACAGGAGAGGACCCAGGAGCGATCTCTGTGGGACTCCACTCGTGACTGGTTGGCAGTCTGACTGGAGTCTGCTACTTTCACACTGTGGGTTCTATCTCCGAGCCAATTTGCAACCCACCTAGTGATATAGGGGTGGATGCCTAGTTTGGTGAGTCTATCAATAATTCTTGAGTGGGGAATGGTATCAAAGGCCTTGGCCAGCTCAAGGTAGGCTGTATAAACGGCCTTGCACTCATCCACAGCTCTGGTGACTGACTCAAAGAAGTCAACCAGGTTGAGCAGGCATGATCATCCATTCACAAAACCAAATTGCTTTGGATCCAGAGTTTGGAGATTCCCTATATCCTTGTTAATTACATCCATAGTGATGTGCTTCATAGCCTTACATATCAGACTCAGGCTAATGGGGCAATAATTCCCAGGGTCTGTAGTCGCTCCCCCTTATGGAGAGGGATGACTGCAGCAGTGTGCCATTCTGTAGGGACAAAGCCTGAGGTGAGGCTGTGATTGAACAGGGCACACAGGTGTGGTGCCAGTTCTCTTTGTAGTTCATGTAGAACACAGCATTCTTGGCCTTGGACAATAGAGCTTTAACCTGTGCTGCAGGAATTCTGGGTGCCTGGCATTCTTCTGTATTGTGGTTGGCACTGAATCTGTTGGCCAGTGTGGAAGGCTTTGTAGTTGTTTTTAGTCTTTTCCGCAATTCTGCCTTCATAGCTAGCTTTAGAGGTTTGATGAGGGATCTCAACTTTTTTGTTGAGGCTAATAAAGGAGTTTTTCCAGTCTTGAGACTTCACCTTTTTCTGCAACAGCTTCTTCCTTTTGTTGTAGAGTTTGTTAATGGCAGGGGACCACCAGATTGGCTTCCTTTTTTTGGAGGAGAGTGTCTTGGTTCTGTTGGGTATAGCTAGTTCCATGCATTTATGTACGTGTTCGTACAGTGCATTGGTGTATGATTCGGTGGTCATGCATCTATTTTCCATTTGCGTCGGTGCCGTGAAGTTATCCACTCTGCTTTTAGTAGCCCAAAGTCAGCTTTGGAGAAGTTTTTCATGGTGGTTACCTTTGCTGGGAGTGTGGGTGAGATGTGGATTTCCATGATGATTAGTTTGTGGTCTGATCTAACCAGGGAGGAATTGAGTATTGGTGTAGAGCAATGGTTGCCCATGTTAGTAATAACCAGGTCAAGGATGTTGCTTCCTCTAGTGGGGGTAAGAATGAGCTGGTCCTGGGCATTGAAATGAATGAATTCCAGGAAGCATTGGGCAAGTGTATTGGTGCATACGTAGTTTTCCCAGTTGATGGAGGGTTAGTTGAAGTCACCCAGTATGAGAGTGTTGTGTTGGACCCTAATAGTTTCCAGGGTGCTTAGGAATGTGGAGTGAGAGTCTTGGGACATGGTTGGGGACCTGTAGCCGGCTATGACCTTAATTGCCATCTTATCCCACTGTTAGTTGTACCTGAAGTATCTCTGATACGTCATGCTGGGCTACTAGTCTGGAGGTGTGCGTATCCTTTATGAATATGGAGACGCCACCACCTTTGGAGCTTCAGTCCATGTTCTGGGGCTGATGTTCTGGGGCTGAAAGGTGTGGAATGAGTGGGTCTATATTAGATCAGTGAACGCTTAAACAAGTGAACGCTGATTGATCGACCTTATACAAGTGAAAGCTTACAATCTCGAACTGTTAGAAATAATCGCTGATCCAAAACACATACACACAACACAAGCACGCCAAACAAACAGAAATCCACACACTTACACCTAAAATCTGATACCTAACCCTACACTAAAGTATGCACACACCACTAATTATCCACTTACCTTAACCTTAACCCTAACCCTAACCTTAAGGTCTGTCACTATCTCAAGCGAGTGCATCTTGAGATTTAGACTTCTAGCGTTGAGCAGCATGACCCTCAGATTGCATTTATTTATAGCTGTTATGGTGGTAATTTGGTCTTTGGAACACTGCCTAAAAATGCACTATAGGGGTGGCAAGAGCCTTAACCAGTATTCGGAAACCTAAGGGTGACAGATGCAGGCCATCTCTGGCAAAGCATCGAGGTCTGGCAGCCATGTCATCCCAAGCAGACAGATACTGGATCCCCTTAGAATGATACCAGAAACTTAGCCAATTGTTGAAGTCGATCATTTTCTGCTTGTACTGCAGTATAATTCTGGGCGATGGTAGGATGCTACTCAGGGCTAGGGTCATACCTGCCTGGGCCACATAATCCGAGAGCTCCTCCATGTCTCTCCATGTAGTGCAGGGAGGTGCATCTCGGGTCATTCACACCCACATGGACAATGACAGAGTCATATTTGTACTTGTGCAGTGACCGGAGTGCATGTGTTATGTGTCGGATCCTGGCACCCGACAGACAGTTGACTGTCACCTTCTCCTTATTCAACCTAGTGAGTGGGACATCAGTGTGCCTCACTATCGAGTCACCTATGATTAGTGTATTGGGCAAGCTGTTTTGCCTTAGGGGCGTATGTTGAGTGGCACACTGTGTAGGTGATTGTGTAGGTGAGCTATGTGTCTTGTAATTTGTGCTGTGTTGTGGTAGTCGAGTGCGTTTCTGATTTGGAGGTCTCTGCTGTTTGGGTAGATTTCTATTGAGAGCCTCCTCAATGGTGGGTGTGTGGTTTGTGTTTTTATGTGAGAGCAGTGATGGTGGGTGTTCTGGTAGGCTGTGTGTTCCATGTGGTGTGTTGCAGGTGTTGACCTTCTCCTCTTGACCAGCTATTCCAGTCTTGGCTGGAGAGTGCATGGCTTCCAGTTTTGCTATATACGTGCATCTCTCACAAGTCTGAGTGTTGGGCGGTAAGAGAAGAGGGTTGTCTGTGTACATGAGGCAGTTGCTACAATGCCTTAGAATGCCCAAGTTCACCAGGTTAATAGGAGAAAGCACAGGGAACTGACCTTTAGACATGCCAGTAGGGATGGTCATTATTCATAAGTACCGGAGCTGTTTCCTTATAGGACATTTAGTACTGATAGCACTTGACAATAATTGCTACAAGAGGCCAGATGAAGTAGTAGGTGAATAAGCTAGTTAAAGTGCAAGAGAGAAAAGAACTAGCAAGATCTAAGGGAAAAATTGAAGAGCAGACTTTCTGGCACCAGTAATAGTTTACCCTAGGTTTGTGGCGCTGCACGGCATGCAAACCCACGCAAACAGGGCTATTGAAGCATAAAGTTGAAAGGGATAGAAAAGCTGCCCAAACTGCCAATAAGTTACAATTTCAGAGCTAGAAACCACTCCCTTTGTGGAAGATAGGCTACCTAGTGCTTACCAAACCCACTAATAAGCTGAAAGGCTTGGGAACTCAGAAATTACAATATAGTCCTGAATACAGCATTTCTGTATCTGGATTACTCTTGTAACAGGAAAGGCAGGAAAACAGGCAAAACAAGTTAGAACTTTTTTTTCCAGAAAAAAAAAAACACTTAAAACAGTAATAAAATCACTTTAAATACTGTGCAAGCTAGCACTGCTGGTAGGTTAGTGGCAATGAGCACCACAATCATTATGGTTATGTAGGTTGTCATTTGCTGCTGAATGTTTGTTGACAACAATCTTGTCTTATGGTATGCAATACTTTTGAGGATAGCTCTGTACAGAAGAATATCATTATTACATTCACATTAAAAAAAAACTAATGCTGTAGGCTGCTAGGCTGTTTCTAACTTTAAAAGCCATAATGATGACAAAGTAATAAATGTACTTACTTTTTCAGCAGTACAGTTAAAAAAAAAAAAAAAAAAAAAAACGCTTTCCGTCTCTAATTCTTGATGACCACTTGTCCTGTACCCAGCATCTGTATATGTGCGTAGTTCGTCACAGACTCAACTAGGTTACCTGGATCTGAGTGTCACTGCAAGGATTGTTGCTAGGATGGATAGAAAATGAGCAGTTTAAACTGTTGAGACAGCATTTGCTGCCTGAGATTTCAGTAATTTCTCTTGCATATAAGTGGGAAAATTTGCAAGCATCTTCTGTCATATTCAGTTTTATCCTCACCTCGCGTTCTGCATATGTTGCATAGGAGAGCAAGGGGTGCCATAATGATGCTAAGGAAAATTGCTCAAGGAGAGAAATTACTTGAGCATGCTTCATGGAATATCAGAATGCCATTCCTTTGGAAAAGGCTCTAAAGTACAAATATCTACATTGGACACACTTTTTAAATTTGTTTTCTTTGCTGCACTTCGTGTTTAATGTTTGAAGCAGGCACACTTTCTTTCACCAGTTAGAAAGTGCATGTATCAGTGCTTTGATTGTTGCAGGAAGCAAAAGCTGCTTTAGAAAAATATGATTATTAAAGAACATGCTTGTCTTACTTTCAGCTATTAAGAGATGCTTTATTTTATGCTGTTTTGTCTTTCAGTTCAAGAAGCTGGACCAGCTGACACTAAACAAAGATTTGGCATTATAATGTCTAAAATGCCACAATCACCTAGAGGATTGCTGCCACCGCTAAGTTCACTTGTATCACAGAAGAAGGTATCTCCAACTGAAATGAGATGTGAAGCCAGGAGAGAACTCTGTTCTGTGCCAAGTAAGTTATGAATATATTCCACTTATTGTGTGATGAAGGTGGAGATTTTTGCACTTATTTTTAAAATCGTTTTTTTCTCAAAACTTGCATTTTATCTGTCTTTGGCCTAGCACTCTTGTGTGGGGTCATTTACTGCACTGTTATAACTTGTTGATACTTGTTAACCTCTGCTATCTCTGAAAAAACAAAAAAACAAAAAAAAATCTTGCTTTTTTCCCACTTTTCTGAGATTTAAAAAAGTTCAGTTACAGGCTTGCTGTTCTTGAACTGTTTGTAAGTTTCTGTAAGGCCATTTTTTGCTTGGGCTAAAGGAAAGTCTCTCTGTTGATCAGTGACAGTGAAAAACATTGAGCAGCCTGCCTGTCCCTGTGGGAGTGGTTACTGACTTGAAACTGTAGTTTTATTGGCCATTTTGGGTCAATTCCAAAACTCCTTCATCTTCCTCTCTTAAAACCCTCTTTTGCTGCTTTTAGATAGCGCAACAGCGGCAGCCGCCTAATTGGGTTTAAACTATTCCTGGCTCCACAAAGTCTGCTCTTCACTTTTTCCCTTAGAACTGCTCTATCTCTCAATTTAAACACCATATTCTCATTCTAAATCCCTTCACTGGTCCAATTAAGTAATCCTACAAGTTAGCACTATTAAACCATAAGCACTACTTACTCTTATACTCTCTACGATTACCCTGTCCTCTATTGTTCCGTCTTAAATTCAGTTTCCCTATTACTCTAGCATGTCCAAAGGTCAGTCAATGGTTTCCTCTCCAGTCCAGCTGGTGAATCTGGGAATTTTGAGGCAATGTTACAACTGTCTCATGTACACGGACAACCCTCTCCTCCTCCAAACAGGTTCAAATATATGTGAGAGATGCAACTATTTAGCCAAACTGGTGGCTGAGCTCTCTCATCTCAAAACTGGTGTAACCAGTCAGGAGGAGAAGGTAACCTCACACAACACAGTTCCAGTATCGCATAGTCCCACCACATCAGCGAACCAAACACATAAATACACAAAAACATACTCGGAGGCTCTAAATAAAAATCTACCTAAGCAACAGAGACCTCCAAAGCAGACATCCAAGTAAACGCTACCTCAAAACAAAACACACACAACACATAACCCACAAAGTCAGTGTGCCAAGCAGCCACAGCCCTTAAGGCTGAATAACACACCTGATACTCTTGTTATAGGTGACTCTATTGTCAGACACACTGACGTCCCGCTCACCAGGCTGAATAAAGAGAAGGTCACAGTGAGCTGCCTGTCGGGTGCTAGGATCCGGCACATAACGCAAGCACTCAGGTCACTCCAAAGCAAATACAAATATGACTCAGTCATTGTACATGCTGGTGTGAATGACCTGAGACGTACCTCCCTGGACTACATGAAAAGAGACATAGAGGAGCTCTCTGATCATGTAGCCCAGGCTGGTATGACCCTGACCTTGAGCAGCATCTTACCCTTACCTAGAATGATGCCACAGTACAAAGACAAAATGATCTATTTTAACAATTGGCTAAAATTTTTATTTATTTATTTTATTTTATTTTATTTATTTTACATTTGTTGACCGGGCTAGTCTAGCTGGATATATGTCCATTTTCAGTAGAGGCCCGGGGAGAAAAGCTCCACACATTTTAAACAAAATTCACATTTACAGAAAATACATATTTAGAATGCATATACGTTTTCTTAAACAGAGGAGGCTGCAAGTTTACAAGTACATAACTATGGTTACACATATTTGAATAGACTTAGCATAGATAATAAGAAGTTACATTTCAGTGTTATTAAAGAAGACTAGTTGAGAGAAGAGAAGAAAGCAATAGTGTCGATAAAGGTAATAAAGGAAGATAATGAAAAAGGAGAAGCAGTTAGGTAATAAATCTAGAAGTAATATGAGTCACTTTAATGAATCCCGTACTAGCAAGGACTGTGCAGGAGAGGAAATATAGCAGTATTTAATATAAAATAGAATTAGAGAAGAGAAGGCAAAATAAGTTGGAGAGAAGAAAATAGATTCAGAGTTGAGAATCTAGAATCATTCAGGTAAAAATGGATAAGTTGGTCAGTCAGGTTTAGAACAGGGGCACATCCAGTGTGTTTTCAGGAAGAGCTTAAGCTTATTTTTAAACAGAGTAGTTGAGGGAAGTGTGGTAAGTTCAGAGGGAAGTAGGTTACAGGTTTTTCCAATGGAAATAGAAAACAGAGAGTCTCCAGCTCTATTGTTTGATTTGTTGATGTATACAAGAGATTTTTGTGATGATCTTAGGGACTTAAGGTTCTCATAGGGGTGGATAAGATTTGATAGGATGGGTGTTTTGTCAGGTTGATACAGTATTTTGTGGACGATGGTCAGTTGATTATATTTTAGATGTTGTTGAAATTCAAGCCATCCAAGGTGCTTTAGATTAATACAGTGATGAGTTCTGTAAGGATTTCCTGTGGCATATCTGGCTATGCTATTATAGGAGTTTTCTAGTTTTTTAAGGTTATTTTTTGACAGATTGGTAAAAATGGGTGAGGCATAAAGAAGGGTGGAAATAAGGTGTGTGTGTGGGCAATGGTAATTCTAGTTGCAGGAGTGAGGAAGGATTTGATTCTGTAAAGAGAGCCTATTTTTTTATAGGTAGTTTTCAGAATGTTGTTGATATGGGCATCAAAGTTTAGGTTATTATCTAAGGTGATACCTAGTAGTTTGGTAGTTTGATCTTGGGATATGATTGTACCGTCATGGGATGATACAGAGAGGTCTATTGGTGGAGATTACTGGTAGGTGTGAAAAGGAGAAGTTTAGTTTTTTTTGGGGTTTAATAAGAGGCAGCGTTTTGTAAACCATAGTTCTACAGAGTTAAATGTGTTTTGAGATAGGGAGTGAAGTTCAGATATAGATGAAGCAGTGTATATAAGTGTAGAGTCATCTGCGTATTGGATGCATGTAACTTGCGGAATTACTAGGTGCAGGTCATTGATGAATATAGAGAACAGGAGAGGGCCCAGTATGGAGCCTTGAGGAACTCCAATATTGACAGGTAGCTGAGTAGAGAGAGCGTTGTTCCAGAGTAAAGCTTGATGTCTGTTATTTAAGTAGGAATGGAACCATTTTATAGCTAGTGTGTCAAGGGAGAGAGATTTGAGAATGTTTATGAGTATAGTGTGGTTTACCATGTCAAAAGCTTTGGATAGGTCTATGAAAAGTGCAGAGGAGAGCATGTTAAGGTTTCAGTTGTTATTGATAGTGTCAATAAAGGAAAGGAGGGCAGTAGTTGTGCTATGGGAAGGTCGGAAGCCATGCTGGGTGTTGGAAAGCAGGTTATTTTGGAGAAGATGGTCTAGCAATTGCCTATGAATACATCTTTCCATGATCTTAGATAGAGGAGAAAGTATGGCTATGGGACGGTAGTTAGAAAGTTCAGTGGAGTCTCCTCCTTTGTGAAGGGGAATAATATGAGAGACTTTCCAGAGTTTGGGGATATATCCTTCAGTGATGGCTCTATTAATGAGGATGGAGATGGGGTAAGCAATTGATTTGGCTGCTATCTGTAGGTATTCAGATGGTAGTTGGTCAGCAGAAGGAGTACATGGTTTCAGTTTTTGGATAAGGGTGAGAATAAATGCAGTGGGGACAGGTTGGAAGAGAAAAGGTGGAGGTGGGTTAGAGCCAGAATCGGATGTTATGTCTTGAGGAGAGAGTTGACAAGCAAGATCTTGAATTGCTTTGATAAAGAAGGTGTTTAAAGTGTTTGCAGTTTGTTTAGGATTGTCTTTGTCAGTGCCTTGTGGGTTAGGCGTGATAGATGGACTTGGATGTAATAATTGATTAATACTTGACCAGAATTTTTGGGGTTTATTGTGGTAGGTCTGCTGAAATTGTAAATAGTAATTTTTTTTATCCAACACTATAGCTTTTTTTGTTTCATTTCTCAGTTGTTTGCAGTTTTGGATGTCAGTATGGTTTTTAGTTAAGCGTGATTTATTCCAGAATTTATTTCTGAGATGGATTTTTTGTTTGGTTTCCCTAGTAAGCCATGGAGCAGATTTTGTTCTTATCCTGATAGAGTGGGTAGGAGCATGATGGTTGAGTATGTTTAGGAAATTAATATTAAAGTAATAAATAAGTAATTTTTGGTGTCATTCAAAGGGGATCCAGTGTCTGTCAGCCTGGGATGACATGCTCGACAAGCCACGTTGCTTCGCTAGGGACGGCTTGCACCTGTCACCACTGGGCTTTCGGATATTGGCAAAGGCTCTTGCCACCCCCATAGTGCCTTTTTTAGGCAAGGCTCAAAAGTCAAACCCACCCCCATAGACAGCACAAGGAACAAGAAACTAAGGGTAATGCTGCTAAATGCCAGAAGTCTTAACCTCAAGATGCACGCACTCGCAGCTCTCCTCAGTATGGAGAACATCGATATCTGTGCAGTGACAGAAACCTGGTTCAAGGCTCCAGAGAGCACCCCAGCACTACCAGGCTATACCTCATATCATGCTTTTCGGCCCCAAAACCCGGACCGAACCACAAAAGGAGGGGGAGTTTCCATATTTATCTAGGATATCCACACCTCCAGGTTAGTGGCATTGCACGAAGTATCAGAGACCATCCATGTGCAACTAACAGTGGGCAAGACTGCTTTTCAGTTTATAGCATCCTACAGACCACCCTCTCAAAGTCAGGAATCCCATTCGGCTTTCCTGAAAACATTGGAGAACATGAAGATCTCTCCGAACACCATTATATTGGGCGACTGCAACTACCCAAACATTGACTGGAAGCACTACTCAAGCCCCAGCACCTTAGCCCAAAGATTCCTGGAAATTATAAACTCAAATGCTATGGAACAACTAGTCACCACTCCCACAAGAGGGGACAACATACTAGACCTGATCATTACCAACATGGGGACTCTATGCTCCACACCAGAAGTATATCCCTCATTGGTAAGATCAGACCATAAATTAATTTCACTGGATGTCCACATCCCGACCCCACCCCAGCCCAGAAAACCACAGTGAAAAACTTCTCAAAAGCGAACTTCTCACTTCTCAAAACCGGTGGAATCCTTCGTGGCCCCAGGGCCAGTGGAAACTACAGCCCAAACTGCATAATCCTATATAAATGCATTCTACGGACATCTCCAGGAATGCATGGATCATGCTATCCCAAACAAAACCAAGACCCAATCATCCAAAGGCAGGCGTCCAGTCTGGTGGACCCCTGCCATAAATAAACTGTACAACAGAAGGAGGAAGCTACTACATGATAGAGCAAAATCCCTAATAGGAAGGCATCTCTGATGAGTACTAGCAAAAAATTACGATCCCTCATAAAATCCTCCAAGGCCAGCTTCGAGAGACAAATTGCACAGGACACCAAAGACAATCATAAGGCTTTTTCAGTTATGTTAGAAACCTGGGATGCAACTCCCAGACTTGTTCCGAGTTGATTCTAAACGACAAAAATACACTGAACCCACAGACATCGCCAATATCCTGGCAGACAGGTTCAGTGCAAACTCCCCTCCCCAAAAGAGCAAGTATCTATCCCGGCAGAGGGCTGCCTCCCAAACATCTCAGATGCTCAGGTGAAGGCTGCCCTCTCCAAAGCAAAAAACACTGCTTCCATGGGACCAGATGGAGTCCCAGGTTGCGTCCTACATGAACTACAAGAGGAACTAATCCCTCAAATAAAACAGCTATACAATCTCAGCCTCACTACAGGATATGTGCCCACAGAGTGGCGTACAGCAACAGTGGTCCCACACCACAAAGGTGGAGCCTCTACGGACCCTGGAAACTATCGCCCCATAAGCCTGACTAGCTTAGTCTGCAAGGCTATGGAGAGGATCATCATGGAGCTCATAAACAAAGACATTGGGGACCTACAGACACTAGATCCTACCCAGTTCGGCTTTGTCAAGGGCAGATCCTGCCTTTTGAACCTGGTTGACTTCTTTGAAACAGTCACCAAAGCCATAGATGAAGGGAAGGTAGTCCACACAGCGTATCTGGACCTTGCAAAGGCATTTGACACAATACCCCACTCCGGCATTATAGATAAGCTATCCAGCTTAAATATAAACCCCTATGTCACAAGATGGGTCGCAAGCTGGCTCAAAGACAGAACCCACAGAGTGAGAGTTGCTGGAGCCATGTCAGACTCAAAACCGGTCACAAGTGGCGTCCCACAGGGTTCTGTCCTGGGACCACTCTTGTTCGGTATATACTTTTCCGAGGTACAGGCAACGTGGAGGACTATGGCTCACCAAGTTCGCAGATGACTGCAAACTGGGCGCCATAATCAACTCTCCAGCTGACACAAACATCCTTCAGAAAGGTCTCACAGAGGCAGATAACTGGTGCCAGCACCATGGTTTAAAGCTAAATGCCAAAAAATGTGTAGTCATACCCTTTGGCAAAAACAATGTGCCCTCAAATTACCACATAGGCGGAAACCCATTAAGTACAGAGAAAGTTATTAGGGACCTGGGGACCCAAGTTGATAGCAATCTCTCCTTTGAAAACCACATTGCCAAAGTGGTTAGAAAGACCTTCTACATAGCCCACCTCATCACGAAGGGTTTCACATCTAGATCAAGAGAGGTAATCGTGCCCCTTTATTCATCCCTCGTCAGGCCCATCATAGAATACAATGCCCCTTTTGGGATGTACCTTACCCGACACCTGCAGCAATTAGAAAGACCCCAAAAGTATCTCACCAAGAGGATCAAGGGTCTCAAACAGATGTCATATGCTGCTCGGTTAAAAAAACTGCAGCTCTACTCAGTTGCATACCGCCTACTTCGAGGCGATCTATGCCTGACATACAAAGCTATGTCAAATCCAGAATTAATGGACATGCTCCACCTCAGTAAATCTAAATCCCTTAGAGCCACACGCTCGAGGGACTTGAACCTCAGCACAGAAATAAATAGAACTTGCTGGAGGGACAGGATGTTCTTCGTCTCACATTGCTGCAGTCATAACCTGTGGGTAGTCCGCTGTCCTCGGTCGGCCCGAATACCAAAGTGTTAGGCTGGCGTCGGTCATGGCGCTCAGAACTGACGTCAGTACGCAGTAGTACTTAAGCGCATGACCGACGCCATATCCTCAGTCTTTCTTGCCGCATGGTCCGAAGCAGAAGCAGCATTTGCAAGTGCCGTTCGGCGTCCTGAAATTTTCGTTTTTCGAGTTTCAGACCGAAGACCAAGTTGGGCTAAGTACCCCGTTGGGGAATATTTTTGTCTTTTCTTGCCTCAGTTAATCCGGATGTCAGAAAAAGTTAATAATTGTATTTCTTGTGGGAAACAGATACCTCATAGGGACTATCACTCTCTCTGTATTCCTTGCTTGGGGCCTGAGCACGACGTAGTCTGGTGTTCGCTTTTGCGCTAGATTTAATAAGCGCACCATTAAACGCAGATTAGATTGTGCTAGGCTTGTTTTCGGTAAGCGGTGTAACTACAACATGCCGTCAGATCCTCCGACGCCCACTACCGCAAAGAAGCGAAAAGATAAATCGTTAAAGTCTAAACAGGATGAGTCGTCCGTTGCGGACGCCGGTTCTATGGAAACTACGGTTGAATCTGTGGATCCAGCCGAGGTCTCGGCTGAATCACAGGGGGAACCTTTAATTTTACAGGAATTGGCCTCTCTGGAGTTAGGTCAGGCCGAGGGAGCTTCTCAAGTTTCTGTAGTTCCATCATTACAAAAGGTTATTAGGCCTTCTACTTCTGTCACTAAGGGCCCTGCTAAAGCTAGACCTGGTCTTTCTGGTACAGGCATCAGCCCTAGTTCTTCGGGCTCTGTTCCTAAAAAACATATGTTGAAAATGGCAGAGGATTTGATTACTTTAATCAGGGGTTCTATGCCCCCTCCAGACAAGAGGCCTAGGGTGGAGACAGATGTGGAGGGATTGGAGCATTCCTCAGATTACTCTGAGTCTTCAGCTGAGGATATTCAGGATTTTCCTCCCTATTCTGATTCGGATGCAGAGGATTCCTGTCCTTCTGCTTCTCCTCCAGAGGATTTTTCCTTTTCTGAAACCCTGCACTCCATGAGGGAGCATTTCAAGTGGGAAGGTCAGGATTTTTCAGATTCTCGTAAGAGGCTTAGGGAATTTTGTTTTGCCACAACATAGACCTTTGGCTATTCCCGTTTTAGATGTTGTTCAGGATGTTTTTCTGAAGCTTCCCTTAATCCTGATTCTTTACCCCTGCCCCTGTCAAGCCAGACAGGTATTACAGAGTTCCAGAGGCTCATAAATATTTGTATAAGAGTCCTAGAGCTGACCCGAAACTATTAGTCAAGGACCTAAGGGTGTCAGGGCTTCTGTAGTTAAGAATCCAGTACCTCTGGATAAAGATTCTAGGGCTTTGGATAGGTGGGGTAAAAGTGTATACCTCCTCCACGCTAGCTATGAGGGCTTTAAATTGCCAGTTTCATATGCTGAAGTATCAGAACTTTCTGTTAGGTCAGTTGAATTCTAAGGTAGATGCTTTAGCTGAGGGTATAGAGTGTAAGGAATTGCAGGACTTAGTTCATGCCTCAGATCAGGTTGGTAAGCATTCCTTGCAGTGTGGCTTCGATGCTCTTCAGGCTTCTTCCAGGGTGGCTGCCACTGGTTCAGTTATTCGTAGGCATGCCTGGCTTAAGGATCAAAATTTGTCAGAGCATGTTAAAGCTCAAATTTTGGATGCTCCTCTTCAATCTGAAGTTCTTTTTGGTTCTCCTGTGGAGTCAGTTTTGAAAAAAATGGAAGACAAAGCTAAGTCCATGCAGACGGTTAAGGAATTTTTACAAGTGCAGCCCCCTAAGTTTAGCAGGAATTGGCCTGCAAAAGGATGGTCTTACCCTTCTTCCGATTTTCAGTCTAAGGGCAGGTCTAGACGTGGTAGGGGCAGAGCTCATGCTCAGGGTTCTTTCAGACCTAGGACTTGGAGTTCTCCTGCACAATCTTCTGGTGAGGGCAGGGGTCAGCCTTTTCGTAAACAGACCCAATGGCCTGTATCTCCAGCAGACTCTTCCTGTCTGGCAGCTCCTCTAGGAGGAAAGTTGGCACTTTTCAAACAACATTGGCTTTTGGTCACCCAGGACAAATGGGTGCTGGACATTATAAATCAAGGCTACAAGTTTTATTTTCATACCTTGCCTCCTTTCAAAGGCATGCCAGATGTACCTCCTCAGCAAAGGCTGGAGGCTCACAAACAGATTTTGTTACTTTTACAAATGGGGGCGATCCAGGTGGTGCCTCCGTCAGAAGTAGGCCTAGGGTTTTATTCTCGCCTATTCCTTGTGCCAAAGAAAGGAAACACTTGGAGGCCAATTCTGGATTTGTCCATTCTCAATACATACCTAGACATTCCAAAGTTCAAGATGTTAACTTTACAGCAACTTCTGCCTCTGCTAGGCAAAGATCACTGGATGGTAACTCTGGATCTCAAAGAGGCTTATCTTCACATTCCTATCAGGCCCAGCTGCAGGAGATTCCTGCGTTTTCGGGCTGGTACTTTTCATTATCAGTTCTCTGCATTGCCCTTTGGCTTATCTACTGCGCCCAGGGTTTTCACAAAGGTCCTGGCTCCTGTGATAGCCTTCTTAAGACTGAGAGGAATACAAATTTATCCTTATCTGGACGATTGCCTGATTCTTGCTCAAGACAAAGTCAAGTTACTTCAACATCTACAGTATGTAATGGCAGTTTTAAGGTGCCTAGGGTATTCTGTGAACGAAACAAAGTCCAGTCTAGTACCCTCTCAGGACATGTGCTTTCTGGGTGTGAGACTGAATACAGCCTCTCAGATGGCCTTTTGACCCCGGACAAACAAAGAAATCTTCACCTATACTTCCAGCAATTATCCCTAATGTCCAGGCTGACTGCAAGGACAGTCCTTCAAACCTTGGGGTTCATGGCATCTTGCATTCTGGTACTTCCCAATGCCAAACTGCATATGAGGAAGCTACAATGGTATCTCAAAAGTGTATGGACTCAACACTGCCACGATTTGGACACTGTCATTCAGATAATACCTTGCATCCAGAAGGAATTCTTGTGCTGGGCTCAGGAATGTCACCTAAACAAGGGACTCTCTGTGACCCGACCAGAGGCGAGTCAGATCCTAACGACGGATGCCTCAGACCTGGCTTGGGGAGCACACTTCAATGGGAAATGGATTCAAGACACGTGGCCTCCCAGACTACAGCATTTGCATATCAACATGAAGGAGATGTTGGCAGTCCAATTTGCCCTGATGGCCTTCAAGGATCTACTTCAACCAGGACACGTGTTGATTCAAACAGACAACACAACAGTTATGTGGTACATCAACAAGCAGGGGGGAACCCATTCTTACCCTCTTTGCAGACAAGCTATGATTTTGTGGGAGACTGCTCTGAGTTTGCACATCACTCTTCAAGCACGGTTTCTGCCAGGAGCACAGAACTCCTTCGCAGATGTTTTGAGCAGACAAATTGTGGATCCCCACGAGTGGAAATTGGATCCTCATGTATTCCAACAGTTGACAGTGGCTTGGGGAACTCCAGACATAGATCTGTTCGCTTCTCCACTAAATTTCCAACTGCCAAAATTTTGCACAAAGATGTTTCACCCAAAAGCTTGGAAAGTGGATGCTCTATCTTTCAGTTGGAACAACCTTCACGTCTATGCTTTTCCTCCTCTGCCTCTCCTTCCCAAGGTACTCTTGAAAGTCAGACAGGACAAGCCTTGCATGATTCTAATAGCACCGGATTGGCCACGACAGCACTGGTATCCTCTGCTGAGGAGTTTAGTAAAGGAGCCTCCTTGGCCTTTGCCACCAATTCCACACCTGTTGTCCCAGGCAAGCAATCATTTTCTCAATGTCAGGGTACAGTGCCTGCATCTGACAGCCTGGCATATTCTGTTTTAGATCCTGGGGGGTCTCAGCTTCCTCAACAAGTTTTGAATGTCATTTTGGAAGCCAGACGGCCTAGTACTAGAAAAGTTTATGCTGATAAATGGAGGAGATTTTTTCTTTGGAGCACAGCAAAGAGCTTTGATGTTTCAGTGCCTAATTTGAGTTTTACACTACAGTACCTTACTGAATTATTAGACAAGGGTTTGTCTTTCTCCTCAGTGAAAGTTCATGCTGCAGCCATTTCTGCTCACTATGATTGTGACCCTCCTTTATTTTCTCACCCTTTGTTTAAACAATTTCTTAGAGGGGCAAAGAACATAAGACCCCACGTAGAGCTCCTACTCCTTCCTGGGATCTCAATTTTGTGTTGGAAAAGCTTACTTTACCTCCTTTTGAACCAGCAGCTACGTCTGAGTTGAAGTTTTTGTCCTGGAAGACTGCCTTTTGTTGGCCATTACGTCTGCTAGGAGGGTATCTGAATTACAGGCTCTCATGGCAGTTGAACCCTTCCTGATATTTCATAAGGATAGGGTGTCCTTGCACTAACCCTACTTTTATGCCTAAAGTTATTTCTAATGTGGCCTTAAACCAGTCTATTCATTTGCCTACTTTTTATGCTGATCCCCAAAATAAAGGGTAAAAAGTCTTGCATTCTTTGGATATTCACAGGCAGTTACGCTATTATTTGAGCAGAACTAAAGAATTCAGGCAGACTCAACAGTTATTTATTTCTTTTGCTTTGGGTTCACAGGGGAAGGCTGTTTCTAAGCAAACTATTTCTAAGTGGATTGGCCATTGTATTGCTTTTTGGTATTCTCATCATGGAAAGGATGTTCCTGCTGGGATCAGACCTCATTCCACTAGGGCTACCGCCACTTCTACTGCCTTTCTAAGGGGGGTAGCTACTAAGGATATTTTGGAGGCAGCTACTTGGAGTTCAGTGCACACTTTTACTAAACATTACCATCTCCCTCTTTATTCTAAGTCCAGGGCTGGGTTTGCCACTGCAGTTTTACAGGGCATGTTGGCAGCTCCTAATGCTTTTTAGTTTGCCAGCCTCCCTTTACCTTTGCTTTGGGATTCTACCCACAGGTTATGACTGCAGCAATGTGAGACGAAGAACATAGTACAGTTTTGTACCTACCATAAATGTAGATGTTCGAGGATCCACATTGCTGCAGTCCAATTTTCCCTCCCTCCTTCCCCTCTATAGTTTGGGGTTGCTGCGTTTCTGTTGGGGTTTCTTATTATGTTATCTAGGTTGGTTGTTGGGTATTTCTATTTTGGCTATGGCCTTTCCTTTTTAGGCCTTCTGACATCTGGGGCAAGAAAGACTGAGGATATGGCGTCGGTCATGCGCTTAAGTACTACTGCGTACTGACGTCAGTTCTTAGCGCCCATGACCGACGCCAGCCTAACACTTTGGTATTCGGGCCGACCGAGGACAGCGGACTACCCACAGGTTATGACTGCAGCAATGTGGATCCTCGAACATCTACATTTATGGTAGGTACAAAACTGTACTTTCATAACCCAGAGGCTCCCTTCGCTCTGGAATAGAATTCCAGTTCATGTGAGGCAGAGCACCTCACTGAATCTCTTCAAGAAGAATCTCGATAAGTGGATGGGGGATCGTAGGTTTGTCCCAGGGATTACTCCCGTGTCACTATTAGACAGAGGCACAGTAAACTAAATCTTAAAAAGGGCACAGTATACTCAAATCAAGGGGTGGCGTAAGCCATACAGAATCGGGCTAGGCTTATAATTGCCCCAGGGCAGATAGCCTAGTATGAACCTATGAATTGAGTGTGATATTTGCATGATTCCATGGCACAGAGGGATGGAGCCTTGACTGCAGCCCAGGTGACTAAATTTGATTAGTGGTACTACTACTGGAGGACCCAGGCAGGAAGGGGGGAATAGTGGAGTGTGGCCCATTTGCCTTTCCTAGGGATGGGCTGGGGAGGACTGCGAGCATCTGGGGACATATTGGGTTAGGTGTGGTTTCCATGGTGGAGACTGAGGAAACCACCTACTGTGCTGTTGGGGAGGAGTAGGGTTGCTTGAAGAGAACACCCCTTACAAAATTGAAGGGGCTTCCTCTACCATACACTTAGCCACGAGTGTGTGTTGGAGACTTCAAGGCTGGAAAAAAAATCCTGAACTACCTCTGATAGCTGCTTCAGTGTTGGCCCCTCCCAGTTGACCCTTGCCACAGTGATGGGGAACAAATGGGTCAATTGGCTGGGAAGCGGCTGATGATTAGCAAACAGCAGGGACAAAGTGAGATGGAAAAAAGTGATTTTTACGTTTGATAAGGCCCATTTCTTTTCCCTTCTTGCTTGATAAGCTGTGGGCCTGAGTGAACCAGTAACCTGTTTCATCCTTCTGTTGCTTAGAATTGCCTCATGTCTGTCCCATGCATTTTTGAAATTTTCAGTAGTTTTTAAATGCAAGGTCCTTCTGTGAATGTTACTTTGTGTACAGCTGCTGTCCTTGTTCTTGAATCTTTCTCCATCACACTACAAATTTCAGTCATTTTGTTTATGTATGTGTATGCATACATGTTTATTCCTCATTTTCTGATCAAGTAGAGCCCATTGAGCTACTAGAGCTTGTCAGGGTAGACCCCATTGGTAAGTACACTGGAGAAATCCTTAATTTTTGTGGGAACGATATAGGAAATGACTCGTAAAGAATATCAAAAGACTTGAACAGTATTTCAGAAGAAACTATCATCAGAGGATGAAATAGACTTGGTGATTCAGAGAGATGTCTCTTGTAATTCTGAGGACCATAACTGTGACTCATAATATAGTGGAACTGTGATGGTAAATGTTTGGTGTGTGTGCGTGTGTGTGTGTGTGTGTGTGTGTGTCTCTGCCTATATATATATATATATATATATATATATATATATATATATATATATATATATATATATATATATATATATATATATATATATATATATATATATATGTATGTGTATATATATATATATATATATATATGTATATATATATGTATGTATATATATATATATATATATATGTATATATATGTATATATATATGTATATATATGTATATATATATATATGTATATATATATATATATATATATATATATATATATATATATATAAATGAACTCTGAGACTGTTGTATATTTTATGTGTATGAGTGACATGTTCCATGTATAATGTGCATTAAAGGTGTTACATCAGGTTTTGGAATTCATTGTTTGAATCACAATTTATTCTTCTGAAGTATCAAGACTTTCTGCAAACATTTGGATTTTAATGCACAAAATTGGGAATGTTTTGCATTGCAGTTGTAATGCAAAGAGTAAGAGGTAACAGAACAGAGTTGTGTGAGACTGATGGATAAAACCTTGAGAGTTTGTATGAAGCAGGAAATGACTGGATGCCAACTTTGTTATTTGTTAGATTCGTCAAGCTGCATTCTGAGGTAAAGGCAGAAACCGAAAACATTTGTGTGGTTGTTTCAGGGATTTGACCTTTGTAGTCCTAACATTATCTTGTGGAGCTCAGATTTATCAGTCCAGTGATATCTGTGGATGGATAATGGATACTTTGTTAAAACTTAATGTTTACTTTTTGTATTTTTCTGTGATGTATTCATGAGCATTCTTCGACCACCTGTGGGAAATTTTGTATGCCATACGTTTTAACCATGTGTCTGAAATGGAGGATTTTTGTAGGTGTTTCAAGACTGGCACATACTGCATGTAAGGGAAAGTTACAGCAGCCCAAGTGTCAAGACTTTGAGAATATATGCAGGCATCCAGTCTCATTTTGATTAAGTGAATGTTGAATGTTAGGTATATTTCTTATTGGCTGATTCCTGATATGTCTTGGACCCACAATCCAAGACACTGACAAATGCTGAAATGTAGGCTAGAAGTGATAAATATTTGTATAACTGCATGTTTTAGATAAAGGTCTGAGTCACTGAATATTTGTACACTGTCTCATTTAAGAAAAAAATATTGTATAATGCCAATTAGCCAGCCATGATGTTTTCAGATGTATGACTTTACTCGAAAATTCTTTGTCCCCAGATTAACTTTCCACATTGTGGTAGTAAGTAATACGTAGGAAATGTTTGCCTGCAAGACAAAATTTACAGTGCCAGCTGTTTCAAGAAGCATTACATGGCAACCAGAAGTGCTTATGTTTTTGGATCTGGAGGTGGCACAAATTACTCAAGTTCAGTATATTCGGTTTAGTAGCAAACTGCTGTAACTAAGAACATTGCAATGTATTGCACATGTAGTGACACTGATTATAAAGATAGTAAAAAAATGTCTGTTCAAATTAATGAAACATTGCTGCAGTTGATGCTTTTTTTCCCATTGTGGTCTCTGTTTATTGTCCTTTCGGACAACTGTCTTTATTCATCATATTAAGTTGGACTCCATTAAAAATTGTCTTGAGTTGTACATTTAGTATACATTTAACTGTTTTGCTAAAAAAAAAAAAACTATATTGGCCACATCCATAGCTTCTCTCTCATCTATAATAACTCCCAACAAAGTTCAAGTAATAGCAAAACCAATGTTAAGCCAATAAAAGGCATTACATCATGTATATTCTATTGTGTTTGTGTTTTTGTTAGTGGACCAACACAGTATTTCTTACTTTTTTCTATTGCTTGGGTCCTCTAACCAAAGAAAAACATGCCAGTTATGAACTTGTGTAAAAATAGGCCAAAACTGCAGTATAGCCACAGTATCCAGTGTTGTCTTTTTCATCTGACTCAGTGGATGGGTTATCAGAGCTGACTGGATCCTACATCGGGACCTTTTTCAAGCTCTTTGATACAAGGCTTAGACTCCTCCCACTGTCTGTAATTCCCTCCTCTCCCTTCCATGTCAATATTTGAGTATGTCAGATCTTGTTTGCCTCCTATTCAGTCTGAACATGTTCTGAGGGCCAGCACTTGACTGAGAGATAATTGTTGAAAAAACTGTTTTAAAAAGTACTTTTTTCAGATTAGATTTGAGGAATATCCCTCCGATATTATTTTGTTCATAGTCTTGTGGCTAGTATTTTTCATAGGCTAGTGTTTTCTTATGTTTCTAGTGTGCTTCTGGGAGTTTCTTTCCCATCCTATCTTCCTCTACCTATATATAGCAGAAAAATATTAGTCCTCAAGGGTCTTCTCCCTGCCCTAGCAGGAGAATTGACCACTTCTGGATCAACATCTACTTCCCCTTCTGACAAGAAGGTAGGGAACAAGGTCAAAAAGTTCTAAACTGAGAAAGAGAAGCAAAGAGAAGAAAAAAGAAGCAGAAACGGATTGCAGAGAAGGGGCTCAAAAGAGATCCCCAGTGCAGTCTTATCCTTCTGGATCAACTCTTAAAATGCAGAGACAGTCTGATCCACAGTTTAGTTCAGGAATTGATTTGGATCCGATCATCTTAGCCTTCATACAGATTTCCTGCAGACCCAGCCATTCCTCCACTCTACACTCTCATTCTTTTGGAAAGGTCAACTCACCAGTCTTCAAGTCCTCCTCCTTCAGGTCCTTTTGATCATTGAGAAGTCTGTCAGAAGTCAATGTCGAGCAGGATGATGCTTATGTTTCTGAATACACAGATCCAGATGTGGAGGATCCTCCTAGTGCCTCCCCACTGGAGGTATTGGGCTAGGCCTGGACAACCCCCTGCTGGTATCACCTCCTGTCTGTCCATCAAATCAGGGGCCCAAGGCTCCAAGTGATGCCCATGGGGTGACCTTGTCAGTGCGGACAGCTTGGTTGGCTTTGACTCCAATGGCTTCCCATACTCGTTTGACTCCTGTGCCTAATCTTGAAGGGTCTCTTGAATCGGGAGGTCAGAACTGAAGTCTGGGGTTGGGGTTTAACTCCGAGATTATTTGAGCTATCCATACTTTTGGGTGCTTTGGCAGTAGACAGCTCTGCTTTGATGTCGGTGTCAGTTCAGGGCCCAGGAGATTCCTTCATGGGGATCTTCAGATCCTAAGGATTCTTCCTGTGCTCCTGTTGTGACTTCAGCCTTCAAGGCTTTTGAAAGGCTGCTCTCCAGGTTAAGAGAGGAGGTCTTTCACATGTACTAAATGCTGTCCTGATCCCCTCTGAATTCTATAGCTCCTCCTTCCAGTCATCCTATCAGACAGGGCTAGCCAGCCTCAGTAAGTATCGAGGGATCTCGCCTGGTGAATTCTTCTTCTGGTTCTGAGCCTCCTTCCAGAGAAAGATCTAGGAAACAGACTTGCAAAAGGAGACATTTGGATTCCCCTCAGGAATCCTCCACTAAAGGTACTGACTTTGAGGAAACGGGGAGTGCCTAAGATCTCTTATAGGTTCATAGGAGGTTACTAGGCTAGCGGCCTTAGAGCCTTTACAAGCCTAGCCATGTTAATCCCAAGTAACCCCATTTGTTCTTTTTGGGTAGTTCGCATTACAAATTTATGCACAGCGCTGGTCTGTGATCAAAACTTGCTACCCCTGTTTGAGGGACATGGGTGCCACCCCAGGGGCAAATTTGCTGTCTCCCATCCAATTATCTAGGTTGCTTTTGAATAGGGTCCCTGAGGAGCTCTGTTTTATGCGACTAGAATGTCTATTCCAGAGAAGCGGCAGTCTCTGGGAGACTTATCCTACAGCATGTTCTGTTAATGTTACAAGTTAGGTTGAAATCCCTAGAGCGAGTGACAGTTGTGCCACTTGACTTCTGGATGTGCAGCATTTCCATTAGGGCAGGGTTGGAGATTGCCCTATAGGCCAGGCACAAGTCCCCTGTCAGTAGCTTTTAAGATGCAGAGTAAAGCAAGAGGGATTTCCAACTGTTCTTGTAAGTCATGGTTTGGAGTCCCTGTATTTTCTTAGTGAGAAACCTTTGAGGTCTGTCCAGCTGCTGCAGGTGTCTGGTGAGGTACATGCAAAAGGGTGCATTATTCTCTCTTAGTGGTCTGATGAGGGTCAAGTTACAGTGGAATTATGTTCCCTTGACCTGGATGCTATGCCCTTGCTTATGTGGTGTGCTACATAGAAGGCTTTTCTTATCACTTTGGGAACTTGGTGGTCAAAGTTCAGATTGCTGTCAACCTGTGCTCCCAAGTCTCACACCACTGGTTTGGAACGCTGGGGATGCTGCTGTTGGTGTTGTAACTTGTAAAGAATTCCATTTTTCCAATGGGAATAATGCACTTTTTTTTACATTTAGTTTTAGACCATGACTTTGTCATCAATCATTTGTTTGTGTTAGCCCCTCTTGTAATATGTTGACATCAGTGGGGGACTCGATGATTGCTCCCACTTAGCAATCATCAGTGAACTTGGTGAGTCAAAAGCTGTCTACTTTGGCCTGGACTTCTGTACAGACCTCTGTGGTACTCCACTGGTGACGGGTCTAGCCAATTGGCTACCCATCTAGTAACGTAAGGGTTAGTCCCTATCTGGGAGAGTTTCTCAATGATACCAGTGTGGGAAATTGCATAGAAAGCCTTAGCAAGGTCAAGATAGGTAGTGTGTACTGTCTTAGCTTTGTCCATGGCTTTTGGGTTGGGTCCAGCATTTGGAAGTTGCCTATGTCCTTGTTGATGAGGTCCATGATGATTCTTTCCATGGCCTTACAGATGAGGATGGTTAGGCTTATAGGTCTATAGTTTCCAGGGTCAGTTGATGGCTCCCCTTTTGTGCAGGGGGATTGCTGTTGCTGTTCTCCATTCTGCAAGAACATAGCCAGTTCTCAAGCTGAGTAAAGAGAATGCCAAGTGGTTCCACTAAGTCTTGTTCTAGATTGCTTAGTGAACAGCCTAGGATGTTATCTGTTCCATTTAGGCCATGTTTTTGGCCTTGAGTGCTAAGATGACCTGTTCTCTAGAGATACTAGGCAGACGGCTGGTGTAAGGTATGCTTTGGGATATGGTAGGTGGGGTGGGGGGGTGAAGTTAGTATTGAATCTGTCAGCTAGCAGGTTGGCGATATCCCCCGGTGTAGTATGACTGAGCCCATCTACAACCAAAAAGTAAAGGATCATAATAGACAGGATTCTAACCTGCACAGGGAGACCCCAGTGGATTTAAAGTCCATCGCCTTAACCACTCGGCCACAAATAAGACAGGTCTCTAAATTACCTGTCTTAGAAGACATGTCATTTTGGAGACATCCTTGAATTGATAAAACAGCAAGTGGGGGTGGTCCACCAAAGTCACCTTCCAGGAGGAGTTGGTATTCCTTGTGGCTTTTGGGGCTGGCTCATCTACTGCCTGGGTTGTTCTGCCAACTGATGAGTTCATTGACCAGATCTGTCAGTGGGCAGGGAAGGAACTTGATGTGTTGGAGCTGATCCAAGAAAACGTGGCAAAATTCTGACATCCTGTAGGAATAGGCAGTATTGGAGCAAGGGTCCTGCTGTAGATGCCATAATGGTTGTGGAAGCCACTATGAAGGAGCTTGCAGAAGAAAGCACCTGTGTCCATCCCCCTAACAGGGAGTCTGGGGTGCTGGACAGATTTGGAAGGTGGACTCCTGTTGTGGTGAAGTTAGCTCTTAATAGGCTGAATTACCTAGCCCATGAGACTTGATTCTAGAGAGAATTGACCACTTATGGGTAATCTGGCTGCTGATATACTGAAGATTGTGGAATCCCAGCTGTCTAACCTAAAAGTGATCTCTTGCGTTTTCATGCGACTGCTTTCCAGGCAGCTAATGGCACATCAACACTGGCAGGCACTGGCATTGCTATTCACCAGCATGCCTGGATGTGACTTCGTGGAGAGCTTGAAAACGTCCTTTGTTCAGTGCTCCCTTTAACACTTTTTGGCCTCTGAGTCTTACCAGAAATGAGGAGGAGGGCAAAACCTTGTCTGCCTTGGGTATCCTTTTTTCCCCACCTCCCAAAGTATTGGGTGGGGTGGAAAGAATGGTTCCATAAATCCCGTTGTTTTACCCAGGACTCTTCTGGTGACAGCCTCCTCCTCCCTGAGGAAGAGGGGGATACAGTTTTAATGGATGTTGCTCTGGGGCCAGAGGTAGACTGCAAAATCAAGAGTTTCAGGGTCCTTTCACCAAGGAACCCTTCAAGTGCTCTTTAATGGTTGCCCAGCTACTGTGCCCTGGAGGTAGTTGGGGACATTTGTCTATGCACTTTCATGCCTGGCTAGCCATCACTCAAGATTCCTGGCTGCAGAAGATAATCTACATTATTAACTTTCCTTTAACCCCCCCCCCCCCAACAAATGCATAATATTCAGTGTTCTACCCAGTTAGAGGAAGTCGGCAGCAACAGAAATTTCAAAGCTACCAGAAAAGCAAGTCATCTTGGAGAGCCCACCAGAATAGCATGGATATGCAGTCTGTTCCGGAGAGCCCACCAGAATAGCATGGATATGCAGTCTATTCCTGATTCTTTTTTGTTCCGGAAAAGACCAGGGACCTCATGCCTTCAGTCAGTTTGTAAAATAAACAAAGTTCTGGATAGTCATGGTTCAGGCCATTCTTCCACTTCTGAGGATGGATGACTGGATGTGCTTGATAAACCTTCAGGATGCCTACCATCCTATCAAGATACTGAGGCAGTCCAGGAGGTTTCTCTACTTCCTGCTGGGGGCTAGTCATTTTCAGTTCATAACACTGCCCTTTTGGTCTCACCACAGCCCTCAGGGTGTTCAAGTGCATGCCAGTAGTGGCAGCATATCCAAGGTTGCAAGGGTATCAGGTGTTTCCCTATCTAGATCACTGTACCCACAAAGGATTTACTGTCTGTATTTTTTGAGGGAGAGGTCTTCCACCAAAAGATAGGAGTTGCCATGGGTACCAAGTTTGCACCAGTTTTTGCAAACTTGGTGATGGCAGGCTGGGAAGCACAGCTCGTACTAGATTCCACATACAAAGACAAAATAAAGTGTTATTTACGTTTTTTGGATGATGTCCTAATATTGTGGAAAGGGTCTGTAGATGAAGCATTACGGTTTGTGGATTATCTAAGTAGTACAGTGGGATTCCTTAAATTTACATCCGGAACAAGTGAAATTGAAATAGATTTACTGGATATTTTGATCAGGAAAGAACTTTACATGTACCATCTTCGGAAAGAAAACACATTCAAATTCCGTATTGAGGTTTGATTGTTGCCATCCTATTCAGCATAAAAAAGTGTTGCGAAAGGCCATATGGTGAGATTAAGTAGGCTCATTAGTGAGGATGAAACTGTTGTAGAGGAAATGAATATATTAATAGACATGTTAATGGATAGAGGTTAGCCTTGGGAATTTTTGGTAAAAAATAAAAAGGAAAGTGACAAGGAAAAGAAATGCAAGATTCAAACCTATACTTAGAATGCAAGGTAGCCTGAGTGACACTAGTTTAAATGTGGTAACGCACACGGGTCAGGATGTCATGCTTGTAAAACGCAATGACTGTTCTCTGATCATAATCTCAGGACTGAATAGATTTTGGGAAGGAATATTTGATACTCTGCTCAAATTGAAGCTGGGCAGTAGACCAATAACCACCTTTGGTAGTGATAGAAACTTGAAGGAAATTTTAGAATCACGTGGCAAGGAGAGGTCCACTGCTTTTAGATCACTAAGTAGTATGAGTAAGTATGGTTTTTGCAGATTTTGCAAGTACATTTGACGGCCCGTACATTTTTATTCCTGGCTTCTGTAGGAGTTTGCAATGCCCTGGCAGATGCAGCTGTGAGACAAAATGTGTGGTATATGTTGCATCTTGCACAGCATGTCTGGTGTTTTAAGTCTGTAAAACTGTTAGAAAATTAAAAGAAAGAATCTAAGAACATGTCCGGGCCATTGGGAACAAAAAGTCTGACAGTTCCTTGTATATGCACACTACACAATGCAGGAATTTTAAAAAGTTCATGTCTTTCATAATAGACAAAGTGAAGGTTGATGGGGGGAGAGGTGACCCTAAGTTAGAAGCAGAGATCAGAGAGGTTGAATGGCAAATAAGATTAAATGCCCATAATAGCCCAGGGATCAAGGACTATATATCAATTAAGCCCATTCTACAGAGAAGGGCAACAGTTATGTAACTAACAAGTGTGCCACCTAGTGATACAAATTGAATGTTACAACTTTTTAAGATGTTCATTCGGTATGCACGTTTTGCTAGTGTTTTTATTACACTGTGGTAAGAGAGTTGTGCAGTCTGTGATGATTTTTTATTTTTCATTAATCATCAGTTGGATAGCAAACTTCATGTATATACTGCAGTTAGATGAGATTTTTAAGAATGTATTTTTAGGGGTGTTTTCTCAGGATATGATGTCATGCTACATAGGGAGTAAAAGATTAATGTTTGTTTAACACGCTGACTCTGAAGAAGCCCTATAAGGGGTGAAAGCGCTTGGTTCACATGCTTATCTATTTTTAATTTCTTTTATTGCAAATAAAGTGGTATCATTGCTTCACAGCTGAGCAGGTATTTGTTTTTTTTTCTTCCATCCGGCTCAACATTTCCCCCTCTGCCACTCCCTCTCTTGGCTAAAATTGTCATCTTATGGCTTGACTGACTACATTGGACCTGTCTGGAGCCTTGTCTGATGTACAGCTTGTAGCAGTTTCCTTTGCTGATCTAGTTTCTCCTGCTTCCATTTAGTGACTTTAGGAGGATGTTTAAGGTGCAAGTGAACAAACTTGATTTGAGGTATTAAAGGGACAGGAGTGAATTATGGGTATGTAGACTAGCCTGATCCCTGAATCAGAGAGCTTGAAAAAGCGATCTATTTCTTATCCGATAATCCATCTGTTGAGCCAGACGAAAGAAGACAACACAAATATAAGGTTCCAACATACAGGATTATTTTTAAATTTGGTATTGCATCTGTCTCTCCACAAAATAAATTCATGTATGTAGCTGTTTACATATGAATAACATTTGGCAGTAAAAGATTGTACATAAGCAGTGGGGTCATCAGGTTGGAATTAGGTTTTGAATTTAGCAAGGTCATCATTCAATTTTAATAGATTAGTTTTAGCATAATCTCTGAGTACCTCTGTATTGGAAGATGCATTCAGTTTCAGTTTTATGGTGGATGTGACTGATTTTTTAGACCATTGACCAGGGAGGAAGTTACAATTAATGGTGAGCAAAGCTGTCCCGTATTGGTAAGGACCAAATCTGGGATTTTGTCACCCCTTGTTAGGGCACAGACTAACTGGTCCAGAGAATTTGTATTAACGTCCAGAAATTTTTGAACATAAATGTTTGAGGGTATACAAGTCTCCCAGCTGCTGGAGGGATAGCTGAAGTCACCTAGGAGAATGGTGGTTGACTTAATGCACAGACTCTCCATGCTGTTTAGATAGGAGGTATGGAGTGAGGGGGACATAGAGGGGGTTCTATAGTTAGCTATGAAATGATAAGGGGTTTTATTGACAGTAAGCGGGATTTGGGAAGAGTTCCAAGTCATTATCTTGCTAAAATAAGTATGGAGGTGGGCCTGAATTTGTGTTAAGTACTGAAGCATTGCACAGATGGAGTGTTCTCATTAGTTTTGAACAAGGTCACCATGATGCATTATAATGATGTGTAAGGTAGGGAGGGAATTTTTTTGTTGAGGCTCCTATTGTTGAGCAACAATACCCTCATGTTAATCCAGATACTGTTTTGCTATGTTGGATGCATTAGAAGATGGGCGTTGCTTAAGAAAAAAGTTTTGTTGACGTGAACAAGGATTTAGCCAATATAAAAAAAGCATGGAGCAGAGGGTTAGAGGGAAGTCATCCCTGGCAAAGCAGCTACAACTGTGTACCATCTCTTCCTAGGTTTATATACATTGCACCCCCTATGAATGACAGCAAAAGCTAAGCCAGTCACTAAAGTTAGTAATCTTTTATTTGCAGTATAGCATCATTCTTAGTTAGAATCTGTTGGCTAGTATATTGGCAATATCTGTTGGCTGAGTATAGGCGGTACCGTTGTGCAGTAGCTCAGAACAAATCTGGGTATTGCCATGGAGATTCTTTACATCACTATAGAAGGCCTTGTGGTTGTCTTTACTATCTGCTGCAATTCTGTTTTCATAGTTAGCTTTAGAGGATTTGATGAGGATCTCAACCTTTTGTTGAGGCTGATAAGGGAGTTTTTCCAGTTTTGGGACTTTGCCTTATTCTGCATCAGTTTCCTCCTCCTGTTGTAGACCTTTTTTATGGCAGGAGACAGCCAGATTGGCTTCCTTTTTTTTTTTTTTTTTTTTTTGAGGAGAGCGTCTTGGTTTGATTGGGTATGGTGAGATCCATGCATTTGTGTACGTATTCGTACAGTGCATTGGTGTATGATACAGCGGTCATGCAACTATTCTCCATTTGCATGGGTGCTGTGAAGTTAGCCACCTCTGTTTTTAGGAGCCCAAAGTTAGCTTTGGAGAAGTCTTTCATGGTGGTTACCTTTATGGGGGTGGGAGGGATTTGGATTTCCAAGGTGATTAGTTTGTGGTTGGATCTAACCAGAGATGAGTTGACTATTGGTGTAAAGCACGGTCGCCCATGTTAGTAATGACCAGGTCAAGGATGTTGCTACCTATAGTGGGGGTAAGAATGAGCTGGTCCAGAGCATTGGAATTAATTTATTCCAGAAGGCATTGGGCAAGTGTATTGGTACAGGAGTAGTTTTCCCAGTTAATGGAGGGGTAGTTGAAGTCACCCAATATTAGAGTGTTAGGTTGGACCCTAATATTCTCCAGGGTGTTTAGGAATGTGGAGCGTGAATTTTGGGACATGATTGGCGACCTATAGCAGGCTATGACCTGAATTGCTGTCTTACCTAGTGTTCACTACACCTGAAGTATCTCAGATGCATTATGTTGGGCTATCAGTCTGGAGGTGTGCACAACCTTTATGAATATGGAAACACCACCACCTTTGGAGCTTCGGCCCAAGTTCTGGGGCCAAAAGGTGTGGAATGAGTTATAGCCTCGTAGTGCAGGGGTGCTTTCTGCTGCCTTGAACCAGGTCTCTGTTACAGCACAAATGTAGATGTTCTCTATTTTAAGGAGCGCTTCGAGCGAGTGCATTTTGAAATTTAGACTTCTAGCTTTGAGCAGCATGATTCTCAGATTACATTTGTTTGTAGCTGTTACGGTCTTAATTTGATCTTTGGAACACCACCTAAAAAGGCACTATAGGGGTGGCAAGAGCCTTGGCTAGTATTCGGAAGCCCAGGGGTGACAGATGCAGGCCATCTCTGGCAAAGCATCAAGGTCCGTCAATCATGTCATCCTAGACAGACAGATACTGGATCCCCTTAGAATGACACCAGAAACTTAGCCAATTGTTGAAATCAATTATTTTCTTCTTGTACTTTGGTATCATTCTGGGTGATGGTAGGATGCTGCTCAGGGCTAGGTTCATACCCACCTGGGCTACATAATCCAAGAGCTCCTCCATGTCTCTTTTCATGTAGTCCAGAGAGGTACGTCTCAGGTCATTCCCACCCACATGTACAATGACAGAGTCATATTTGTACCTGTTGTTGAGGGACCTGAGTGCATGCATTATGTGGAGGATCCTGGCACCTGTCAGGCAGCTGACTGTTACTTTTTCCTTATTCAACCCAGTGAGTGGGACATCAGTGTGCTATCACTATAGAGTCACCTATGACTAGTGTGTTGGGCATGCTGTTTTGCCTTAGGGGCTTTGGTTAAGTGGCACACTGTTTATGAGAGTTGTGTCTCATCATTAGTGTTGTGTTTTGGTGTCGGGTATGTATCTACCTTGGAGGTCTGTGCTGTTTGTGTGGATTTTTATTGAGAGCCTCCGCAAATTTGGTTTTGCATTTTTATGTGAAGGCAGTGGTGGTGTGTGTTCTGGAGGGCTGTGTTCCATGTGGTGTGGTGCAAGTGTTGACCTTCTCCTCTTGACCAGCTATTCCGGTCTTGGCTGGAGAGTGCGTGGCTTCCAATTTGGATATATAAGTGCATCTCTCACAAGTCTGAGTGTTGGGAGGTAAGAGCAGAGGGTTGTCGGTGTACATGAGGCAGTGGCTACATTGCCTCGGGATGCCCAAGTTCACCAGGTTAATAGGAGAAAGCACAGGAAACGTACCTTTACACATGCCTGGAGGGGTGGGCATTAATAAATACTGGAACGTTTAGTGCTGGTAGCACTTTTGTGTGATGCAATAATTGCTACAAGAAGTCTGGTAAAGTGATAAACTAATAAGCTAGTTCAGGAGAGGAGAGAACTAGCAGATCTAAGGGAAGAAATTGAAGAGCAGACTTTGGCACCGCTCAGAAGCTTACAAACAGTCCTGGATACAGCAAATCTGTATCTGCACTAGACTAGTTACAGGAAAGGTGGGATACAAGCGCAGATGTGGAGTGTTAATCCAGAAAGTTGAAAGAGATGGAAAAAAATGCCCAAATGGCCAATAAGCTACTATTTCTGGGCCAGAAACCATCCCTCCTCTCATAGATAGGCTACCTAGTGCTTACCACTCCCACTGATAATCTAGAAGGCTTCCTTCCTATACAGAAAGGCTCGGAGGGCTCAGAAGCTTATAAACAGTCCTGGATACAGCAAATCTGTACCTGTACTAGACTAGTTACAGGAAAGGCAGGAAACAAGCACAAATGCGGGCTTTTAAACCCGAAAGATGAAAGAGATAAAAAAACTGCCCAAATGGCCAATAATCTACAGTTTCTGGGCCAGAAACCACTCCTCTTGTGGTAGATAGGCTACGTAGTGCTTACCACTCTCACTGATAAGCTAGAAGGCTTTCCTCCAACACAGAAAGGTTTGGAGGGGCTCAGAAATTTACCAACAGTCCTGGATACAGCAAATCTGTATCTGGACTAGACTAGTTACAGGAAAGGTGGGAAACTAGCACAAATGCGGGCTTTTAAACCAGAGAGTAGAAAGAGATGGAAAAACTGCCCAAACAACCAATAAACTACAATTTATGAGCCAAAAGCCACTCCTCTTGTGGTAGATAGGCTACCTAGTACTTGCCACTAAGTCAAGCAGAGATCGCCTCTTAGTAGACGACATGAGACAGAGAATAGCTGGTGTTTTTTTAGTCTGTCCATGTAGGGCATGTGTTTAAGGCCTAGGATCTTTTTTGTGTGGTACTTTTGTGGCCTCTCCAGCTGTCGCATGTGTCTACTGAGGTACATGCCAAATGGGGTATTATACTCTCTGATTGGTCTAATGATGGAAGAATAGAGAGAGATGATGACCTCTTTCTTCCTGGATGCAAAACCCTTGGTACTGAGATGTGCCACATAGAAGGAATTTCTGACCACAGTGCCAATATGGTGGCTGAACGAGAGGTTGCTGTCAGCCTGTGTCCCCAGATGTCTTATAACACCTTCATTGTTCAGTGAGCTCCCATCGATGTGGTAATTAGTTGGAACTGAGTTTTTCCCAAAGGGGATGATGCATTTTTTGGCATTAATCCTAAGGCCAAGGATTCAACACCAGTCATTGGTCTCTGTGAGGCCTTTCTGTAGGATATCTGCATCACTTGGGGAGTTAATAATGGTTCCCAGCTTGCAGTCATCTGCGAATTTGGTCAGCCAGAGTCCCACCATGTTGGCCTGCACTTCTGAGAGGTAGATGCCAAACAGGAGAAGACCCAGGACTGATCCCTGTGGGACTCCACTTGTCACTGGTTGGCAGTCTGACTTGGAGTCTGCTACTTTCACACTGTGGTTTCTATCTGTGAGCCAATTTGCAACCCACCAAATGATATAGGGTTTGATGCCTAGTTTGCTGAGTTTATCAGTAATTCCTGAGTGATGAATGGTATCAAAGGCCTTGGCCAGATCGAGGTAGGCTGTATGAACTGCCTTACCTTCATCCACCACTCTGGTGATTGACTCAAAGAAGTCAACCAGGTTGAGCAGGCATGATCTACCTTTCACAAAATCAAATTGTGTGGGATCTAGAGTTTGAAGATTCCCGATATCCTTGTTTATTAGGTCCATGATGATGCACTCCATAGCTTTACATATCAGACTCATCAGGTTAATGGGGCGATAATTTCCTGGGTCTGTATTCGCTCCTTCTTTATGGAGATGGATGACTATAGCAGTGTGCCATTCGGTAGGGACAAAGTCTGATGTGAGGCTGTGAGTGAATATAGTACACACATGTGGTGTCAGTTTACTTTGTAATCCATGTAGAACACAGCCAGGGATATTGTCTGGTCCCATGGAAGTTGTATTCTTGGCCTTAGACAATGCAGCTTTAACCTGTGCTGCAGTAATGTTGGGTGCCTGGCATTCTTCCGGTATTGGGATTGGTCCTTTAGTGGGGAGAGAGGGGTAAAGTTGGCACTGAATCTGTCTGCCAGTATGTTGGCAATATCTGTTGGCTCAGTATAGGAGATATCATTGTGCAGTAACTCAGAGCAAATCTGGGTATTGCCATATAGATTTTTGATGTAAATATAGAAGGCTTTGTGGTTGTTTTTAGTGTCTGTTGCAATTCTGCCTTCATAGCTGGCTTTGGAGGTTTTGATGAGGCATCTCAACTTTTTGTGAGGCTAATAAGGGAATTTTTCCGGTCTTGGGACTTCACCTTTTTCTGCAACAGTTTTTTTTCTTGGGGAATGGAGTTTATTAATGGCAGGGGACCACCAGACTGGCATCCTTTTTTTTTTTTTTTTTTTTTTTTTTTTTTTTTTTAGGAGAGCATCTGTTCTTTTGGGTATGGCTAGTTCCATGCATTTGTGTACGTGTTTGTACAGTGCATTAGTGTATGATTCGGCAGTCCTACATCTGTTTTCCATTGGCATGGATGCCGTGAAGTTACCCACCTCTGTTTTTAGGTGGATACCTTTGCAGACAATGTGGGTGAGATGTGG
The DNA here is from genome assembly GCF_019279795.1 of Protopterus annectens. NCBI lineage: Eukaryota > Metazoa > Chordata > Ceratodontiformes > Protopteridae > Protopterus > Protopterus annectens. Next base: position 515,995,960 of record NC_056729.1, read on the forward strand.
ATTTCCATGGTGGTTAGCTCTAACCAGGGAGGAATTGACTATTGGTGTAGAGCAATGGTTGCCCATGTTCGTATGTATTTTTTTTATCCATTTCATTTTTTTTCTTTTGTACTTGCCCCTTTAAATGTTTTTACACTTTTAGCAGTAAAATTATTTTTACTAGCTCCCAATTTGTCTTCACTTATTTCAGAACTTTCTTTATTTTTTTTTATCTATTGCTTCTATTTCTGCTACTTCAAATTTTTTTTCTCTTTGTTCATTTTCTTCTCTTTTTCTTGTTTTTCTTTTTCTTTACCCATAGTTTCATTTTTACAATCAATCAGTAAATGTCCAATTTTGTTACATTTATAACATTTCAATTCAGCTTTTTGCATCATGTCTCATTTCTCCACAAATATAACATTTTCTTTCTCAAACTTAATTATCAAATGGTCTACTTTTCTACAAAAAAAAACATGTTTTGGGTTGTCTCCATTATTTTATAACACCCCTGCCCCCCCCCCCACGTTTATAACGCTTGGTTATATGCATCATTTTTAATCTTTCTGTTTTTACACAACATTAAAATTACAGGAACCAGTCCATATGCCCCTTTTGTTATAAACATTTGTTGTATCCAATACTTTGCATAAAGTTTTTAAATGTCCTTTCAAAGCCTCTCTTTCTACCTCTGTTTGAATTTGTACAAGAATTTTCTTTTTTTTTTTCTGTTAAATGCTTTTATCACAAAGACTCCCTGGGTTACAGTCTTTTTTCATATTTTTCAAGAACATTTTCTATTGAAAACAGTCTCAAATATAATGTCACAAAATGTCTTTTAGTTAATGATAAATGTTCTTACCTTATGGGCATTTACACCAAAATTTAACTACCTGATTATTTCATTATCTTTACTTTGAATCCTCACCACGTACTTCTTTGTTTCATTTTCTTCTGACTTCTTTTCTGCTACTCTACTTTTGCCTTATCTGCACGTTTTCTTTTCCATCTCACCACTATTTTTCAGGATTGTCTCTCCATCCTCCTTTTGTATTTTCTTCATAATGTCCCCCCAGGAAACATCTTAATTTTTTGGCTCACTCTGCACCACCATTTTTTTAAGTAGATCATCCCGCAACCCTCACAACTGGAGGGTTGTAATTGTACATCCCTTATTTGCTGACTCATCTCCATCAAACAGATTTCTTTGAAACATTTCCTCAGAATCCTGCTGACATTGTTTTCTCCTCCATTTCTTTAACCACTCCATCTCTGTCTTTCTCCATCAGCCTCCCTGTTTTTCCAGGCCAACTGTGTGCCTGCAATGGAAACAGGAAGTGCTCCTCCAAAATGGATCCTACTCACTACAGTGATGTGTAGCAGTTTTTTATTCATATGTACACTACACATTATTTACATATTTACATTATTTGCATCTATTTACAAATCTTCATACATTATCAACCTCAGTTTAAGCATTCCCTCCCCACTCTTTTTATCCACAACCAAAACATTATTTTCTCCAAAATCTTTGCAAAGTCCATTTTCCGTTGTATTTAATTTCATTTAGTCTCCTTCCATAGAGTCCATGAAACATAAAATATTATTCTGTCCATTTTCTTGACTTCTTCCTTGATTTGTGCACCATAATAACCACATTCTATTATGTCCGTATTTATTTGCTCAAATTTTAACAAACTTTTCACCCTGTTATATTTACATATTTCTTTCCAAAATTATTAACTTTCACATTTCAAAAACACATAGTAGTCTCAAACTATCCACATTTATTGCATATTATATCTTGCTTATTTTTGTATGGCATATTTGCCTTAACCAGCAATTTTGCTAATAAAGAATCTCCATAAAAATCATTACATTCTTTAATCTTTTTATAGTTATTATATCTCATCATTATGATTATCTTATCTATTTCTAAATATTTCCATGAATCAATGGAATAAAATGCTTTCATAATCCTTAACCATTCCTTTCTATTTTTCTCATATATATTCTTTTTTATTTTCCATAACAGAATTTTGTTTTGATACTGTTTCATTTGTTCATTCACAATGCTTTTACTTCTTTTTTAACTTCCATTCCTTCCCACAGTTCTTTGTATTTATAATGTAGTATCATTTCTATCAAGTTTTTATTTTCCTTCATAATTCCTTTTATTACCTTATACAAAATTAAAGATGCTACATGTATTGTTGGGTTTATTAAACCCAAGCCTCCTTGCTTTTCTTTCATGTATAGAATCCCTCTCTTGACTGGATTCAGTCTAGAGCTCCATATAAAAGAAAATATAATTATCATTAGTTCCTTTTCATAGTTAATAAGAATCATGTAGTAGTCAGCAACATATGCACATTTTTCCTGTACCATAGTGTTCAACAAGTGTGCTATTTTCTGTATGAAAATCTATATGATTTCCAAAAATTAGTCATGTCCTTTACTTCTTTGAGTACATTATCCCAATGTTGTCGTCAGTATTCATTCCTTCCAAATATTATTCCCAATATATCTATATATTTTTCATTGAATTCAATACCTGCTATCATACCTTCAAAACCAAATGCTTTACTTTTCTCTTTTTTTATATTTAAACCATTTTTTAAGTTATATACTTAATTTTTCATTTATTTTTTTCATCCATACTTTATTTTTAACAATTAATACAATATCATCTGCATAATTATACATTCTTGGCAATTGTACTTCCTTCCTCATTTTGTATCCACCACTACTTGACATTTTATTAATTTCCTTTATTGTTACATTCATAACTAATGGGAAAATTACACTACTAGCTGGGCAGCCCTACTTTATTCCACATTCTATTTTTATTTCTTCCCCAAACCAGTCATTTACATTTAGTTTAATGTAGTTCCTTTCATAAACAGATTTTATTACTTGCAATATGTTTTGCTTACATTGTATATGTGCAAAATCCCCCATAATGATTTATACTGAATATTATCATATGCTTTACTTATGTCCCCTATCACAACTTTACTTCTACATTTTTATTTATAATATTATCTGCTATTTCTCTTATTATCCATAATAACTCTGGATTTCCTTTCTTTAACCGAAAACATTTTGGTCATATATTCTATCCATTTTTTTGTAACCTTTTTGTTGTTCTCTTATAGGTCTCCAGTTTATCTCTTTATTTTGTTTTTTTAAGTATAAATTTTATAACACCTGTATATCTCTTTTTCTTTAATTCCAGTTTCTAAGCATTCATTCATAACGTCTATAAAAATTGTTTGCCATTCTTTCATTTCTTTATACAGACCATATTCTTTTCCATCCAGTCCTGTTGCAGAATTCATGTTAATATCTTTAGAACTTCATTCATTTCTTTCTTACTTATTTTTTACTCTAAATACTCATCTTCATTATTTAATTTTTACCTTTTGTAAGTTTGTGCTGTTTTCTTCTCTTTTAACAAATAATTATTGTATTCCTTCTTGCTGTCTTATTTTCTTCATTATTTTTTAATTCTCTTATTATTTTTCCTTTTTATCATTTTTCTCAAACATGGTGTTGCCTTTTCTTTCTTTCCTTGTAAACAATATTTTTGTTTATATAAAACGTTAATTTTAATTTAATTTTATATATTTCTATTTCTTTTTCATAAAAGGAATTTTTCTTCTCTACTAAGTCACTAAATGTTTCTTGACTTAATATCTTGTATCTCTCTTACTCTTAATTTCTTCCTTCTACATTCTAAAAACACTTTTTATGTTTCTCTCCAAAATCAAGCCACCAAAAAGGTAAGTTCTCATAAAACTCTCTCATAATCATATGATTTTTACATAATTCCTTAAGTTTTTTCTCTTAATCTAATTCATTTTCCTATTATTATATATTCTTCATTTTCCTGTACTTTAACCCATATAGCCACAGGATCTAAAAATCCAGCATACTTGATTCCAATTTCTGTCATAATTTTAATTCTCTCTCTCTCCTTTGTCCCCCTGGGTACTGGATCTCTCGCATAGTATGCATGCCAGCCTTCTAGCCCTTTCAGGCTTTTTGACTCACCTGAACCACCTGGTTATACTTCAAACCCATTCAAGACACTAGGAAAACAGTCGGCATAGCAGCAAACGTCCTGCTTGCTTTGCAAACCATTGTATGTACTACTATGATACCATCTCTCACTGGTTTAATTCAATTATTTTTATAATTGTACTGTACAGCTTAGATGTTCGTGTTTCACTGCTGTAGTCCTTACACTTGGGTTATCCTGCCGTCAGGTGGTCCCGCAGTCGGCCAGAGTTCCAAAGTCTTGGTCCGGCATCGGTTGCTGTTGCTTCTTCCCTGACATCAGTGCGCCATTTTCTCCAGTCTTTCTTGCCGCGCGGTGCCTAAAGAAAAAGCAGTTCGCAAGTGCCGGTCGACCGACACCTGAGATTTTCATTTCGAATACAGAACCGAAGTCTTCTATAAAGCTAAGTACCCATTGGGGAAACTTTTTCTTGCCTCAGACCGATGTCAGTAAAAGTTAATAATTGTATTTCTTGTGGGAAGTAAATACCTCATAAGGATTTTCATTCTTACTGTATCCCTTGCCTAGGCCCAGACCACGACATCACTACTTGTCGGTTTTGTGCTAGGTTTAACAAGCACACTATTAAACATCGGTTTGATTTTGCCCGACATTATTTTGGCAGAAAATTCAATTATACCATGCCGTCGGACCAACCAATGACCGGGATACACAAAAAGTGCAAAGACAAGGACAGACATCCGAGGCCCAAAACTGACGACGAATCCTCTTCTAGGCCAGTTGCTGGTTCTCCGGTTTTCAGCGAGGTGCCTTCGCAGCCCATGACGACTGCTACTTTAGAACCACAGACAGCCTCCGACTCCCACGCAGAGATGGCTGGGCCTCCGGATACTCAAGATTTAGGGTCTACCGAAACTAACCCTTCACAGGGATCTGGAGCTGCTGAGCAGCCCTCAGCTTCAGAGGGTGTATTCAGACCTACTCAACTTACAATAAAATCTTCTGCCAAATCTAAAACCCCTTTAAGGACAAAGAAGCAAGTACAGCATTCACCAGGATAGGCCTCCATGCCTAAGAAACAGATGCTCAAAATGGCCGAAGACTTAATCACTCTGATCAGGGGTTCTCATGACCCTCCTGATAAAAGGTCTAGACAGGATGCAGACTACGAATCCTCTGACCAGGTTTCCATTTCTTCTGATTCCTCTTCAGATCAGGGATACTCTTTACCCTCCTATGAGGATTCCGATGCTGAGGAATCCATTCCTTCAGCCTCTCCTCCAGAGGACTACTCTTTTGGGGAAACCCTACATATACCATGAGGGAGCATTTCCATTGGGAGGGCCAGGATTACTCAGAATCCAAGAAAAGGCTCGGAGATTTCCTTTTATTGCCTCAGCACAGACCTCTTGCTATTCCGCCGGTGTTTTGTGGATGATGTGTACTCTGAATCCAGTTTAAATCCTGATTCTTTGCCTCCTGCTCCAGTTAAACCAGACAGATACTACAGAGTCCCTGACTCTCACAAATTTCTTTACAAAAGCCCTGTTGCTGACCCTGAAACTATTTTCCAGGGTCCCAAAGGGGTAAAGGCCTCTACAGCCAAAAATCCAGTTCTCTCTGACAGGGATTCCAGAGCATTAGACAGATGGGTGAAGAAAGTATACACATCTTCTACTTTAGCAGTGAGGGCCTTAAATTGCCAGTTTCACATGCTTAAATATCAGCAATATTTAATGTCTCAATTAAAACAGAAAATGCTTCCAAATTCAGAACATCCTGACTATAAGGAAATGCAGGATTTATTGCATGCAGCAGAACAAGTGGGAAAACATACTTTGCAATGTGGTTTTGATTCATTAGAGGCCTCTTGTAGAGCAGCAGTTACAGGGTCTGTGATTTGAAGGCATGCTTGGTTAAAAGAACAAGGTTTACCTGATCATGTTAAAGCAAAATTATTGGATGCACCTTTGCAGCACAATGCTTTGTTTGGAGTTAAGGCAGAAGAGGTATTAAAGAAAATGGAGGATAAGGCAAAATCTATGCAAACAGTGAAGGATTTCTTACAGGTTCAGCCTCCTCGACTTAGCAGAAATTGGCCTGCAAAAAATTGGTCCTTTCCAGTTACAGACAGACCACAAAGGGGCAGATACAGACGCCCAAGAGGCAGAGGCCAGCCCCAAGGTGCTTACAGACCTCGACAATGGGGTGCTTCAACCCAAAAAGGAGGGGAAGACAGGCCACAACCTTATAGGAAACAGTCCCAATGACTTCTCCCTTCAGCTGCCAAGCACTTCCCTCATGGCAGCCCCCTTGGGGGGAAAACTAGCACTTTTTTCTCAGAATTGGCATATGATCACCCAGGACAAATGGGTTCTGAATATTGTATCTCAAGGTTACAGGTTCCACTTTCACACTTTACCAAGGCTAAAAGGATTGCCAAACCTGCCACCAAATCAATGGGCAGAGGCTCAAAAACAAATTACTGCTCTCATGGCAATGAGAGCTATTCAAACGGTACCACCACAGGAACAAGGACAAGGATTTTACTCAAGACTCTCTCTGGACCCCAGAAAGAACAAAGCCTGGAGGCCCATTCTGGATCTTTCTTCTCTAAATACTTACCTGGATGTTACAAAATTCAAAATGTTGACACTACAGCAGCGTCTTCCCATGCTGGGCAAGAAAGCTTGGCTCATAACGTTGGACCTCAAGGAGGCTTACCTGCATGCCCCTATCAGACAAAATTGCAGAAGATACCTCAGATTCTTAGCAGTTTCAATGCATTACCAATTCTCTGCACTGCCCTTTGGCTTATCTACTGCGCGCAGGGTCTTCACAAAATGCCTGGCACCAGTAATTGCATAATTGCATTTTGCAGACAAAAGGGGATTCAAATATACCCATACTTGGATGACTGCCTTATTCAAGCAGAAGGCAAGGACATTCTTTTAAAGCATCTGGCGTTTGTAAAAAGCTTGCTAATTTGCCTAGGGTACACAGTAAACGAAAATAAGTCAAAACTAGTGCCCTCACAAGAGATAATATTCCTGGGTGCCAGCTTAAATACAACGGCCCAGATGGCTTATCTCACGCCAGACAAGCAAAGACAACTGACTCAATACTTTCAAATGATGGCAATAAAAACCCAACTCCCTGCAAGAAAAAATTCTGCAGGCCTTTGGGTTCATGGCATCTTGCATACTACTAATTCCATGTGCCAGACTGCATATGAGGAAATTACAATGGTACCTAAAGAATGTTTGGTCTCAACACTGTCACAGTCTGGAAACAGTAATACCACTAATTCCCTGCCTACAACAGGCGTTTCGATGGTGGGCACAGGCATGTCACCTAAACAAGGGACAACCTTTCACTCAGCCCACAGCCAGTCAGACACTGACAACAGATGCTTCGGATGACACCTGGGGAGCACACATGGCAGGAAAATGTATTCAGGGCAGGTGGACCTCAGAACAAAGGCATCTTCACGTCAATCAAAAAGAGATGCTATCTGTACAAAATGCCCTAACAGCCTTCAAGGACCTTTTACATCCAGGACAACTACTACTAAAGACAGGCAACACCACAGTTATGTGGTACATAAACAAGCAAGGGGGCACTCATTCATGCCCCCTCTGCAGGCAAGCCATGACCTTGTGGAATACAGCTCTAACCTTTCAAGTTCATCTGCAAGCACAATTCCTGCCAAGAGAGAAAAATACTCTGACAGACGACTTAAGCAGAAACATCATGGATCCACACGAGTGGAAATTAAATCCACAAATATTCAGCATGATAACACAAAAATGGTGGAGCCCGGACATAGATCTGTTTGCCTCCCCACTGAATTTCCAGCTATAGAAATTCTGCACAAGGACTTGCCACACACAAGCATGGAAAGTGGATGCTCTCTTATTCAGCTGGAAAAACCGACAAGTATATGTTTTCCCACCTCTGCCTCTCCTTTCAAAGGTACTCCTAAAAGCCAGACAAGAAAAGCCAAAGATGATCCTGATTGCCCCAGACTGGCCACACCAGCACTGGTACCCAATCTTAAAGAACTTAGCTCAGGGTCCACCATGGATTTTACCTCAAGTTCTGCACCTTCTAACTCAGCAAAACAATCAGATATTTCACAGCCAGCTCAAAACATTAAACCTGGCTGCTTGGCAGATGACTTAATACAGCAGACTACACCTCTCACTCAAGCTGTGATGGATGTTATTTTGGAGGCCAGGAGGCCTAGCACCAGGAAATCCTACTGAGAAAAGTGGAAGAGATTCTATTCCTGGAACCAGGCTCAAGGCCTTGACCCTCTTGTCCCCAACATTCCTCAGATACAATATTTGTCTGAGATGCTGGACAAAGGCCTGTCTTTTTTATCCATTAAAATCCACGCCTCTGCCATATCTGCTCATTACAACACAGATCCACCAATTTTTTTGCATCCTGTTCTTAAACAGTACCTCAGAGGGGCTAAAAACATAAGACCATCCCATAGAGCTCCAACTTGGGACCTTAACTTTGTCTTGGAGAAATTAACTTTACCTCCTTTTAAACCAGCAAATTCAGCAGAATTAAAATATGTCTCATGGAAAACTGCTCTGCTCTTGGCAATAACTTCAGCTCGAAGAGTTTCAGAGTTACAGGCACTAATGGCAGTGGAACCTTTCATCATTTTTCATCAAGGCAGGGTGTCTTTAAGAACAAACCCTACTTTATGCCAAAGGTGGTATCAAGTGTGGCCCTTAACCAAACTATTCATTTGCCAACATTTTATCCAAATCCCAGAATAAAGGGGAGAGACTTCTGCATACTTTGGACATACATAGACAGCTACGCTACTGTTTGGATAAAACAAAAGCCTTCAGAAAAACTGAGCAATTGTTTGTAGCATATGCTGCAGGATCACAGGGGAAAGCTATTTCAAAACAGACCATTTCCAAATGGATAGGACACTGTATAAGTTTCTGCTACATAAAACATGGAAAAACTGTACCTAGCAACATCAGGTCTCACTCTCCCAGAGCTACAGCCACTTCAACTGCCTACCTCAGAGGAATACCTACCAAGGATATTTTGGAACCAGCAACTTGGAGTTCAGTGCATACCTTTACCAAGCATTACCATCTGCCTCTTTACTCAAAATCCAGAGCTGGCTTTGCCACTGCAGTGCTGCAGGGCCTTATAGTCACACCCAATGCTTTTTAGCACCAGCCACCCAACCTCAGCTTTGGGATTCTACCCAAGTGTAATGACTGCAGCAGTGAAACATGATGAATACAGTACAGTTTTGTACCTACCATAAATGTAGCTGAGTGTCTTCACTGCTGCAGTCCAGGTTACCCACCCTCAATCCCCACTGTCTTTCCTGGGACTTATCTGTACCTTACTACCTATACAACCTATCTGGTGTATTTGCTTGTAATTGGAGAAATTGTTTTGCATTTATTATGTATTTCTTATTAGCAATGTATATTGCCTACCTATGTGGGGGCACCTGACATATGAGGCAAGAAAAACTGAAGAAAATGGTGTCAGCTGCATCTTGTATATCCCTGGCGCACTGACGTCAGGGAAGAAGCGACAGCAACCGACGCCGGGCCAAGACTTTGGAACTCTGTCCGACTGCGGGACCGCCTGACGGCAGGATAACCCAAGTGTAATGACTGCAGCAGTGAAGACACTCTAACATCTACATTTATGGTAGGTACAAAACTGTACTTTCTTTGTCTAACATGCTAGACTGTTGCGGTGTGTGCACAATGCGCGAGGATTCCTATATATAGTAGTTACCTTCTTCCCTATCCTCCCCTTCCCCCCATTTCTGCTAAATGCTCTATTTTTCAGAAGCGGAGTCCAAGTGCGCTCTCACCCTAATTATGTTGTAGTGCTCAGCCTCCAGAGCACTCCAAAGGACACTCCATTTATGTGTTCCTCTCACCCCCCCACCCCACTTTGACCAAGAACAATTCTACTTGCAATTAAAGGTTTTCTCATGTAACACGACCTGCAAAACAGCATATTACAAGCAAAACCATAGTCTTACAACTTAGTGAGACATGTTGCTGATTGTTTTTCCATTATGACCTCTCGGCTCTGCTCAGCTCTTTTCACCTTCGCTATGCTCTGGCTCACTCCACTTCCCTACCCTACCCCCAATTCTTACCCACCCCCACTACATCTACTCTTATTTGAAACAGACCACACCCACCTTCCTCCTCACCCAATCATACACATAACCACGTTCTCCTGACATACTTCCATAACCCCTCCCCTAGGATTAGTACCACCCAACATTCTCTAACATTGCATCATTACATTCCTATTACCATCCTCCTAGTCTCTTCAATAAATCTCAGTTCTGTCACTGTAATCTATAACATCATGCTGCTACTTTGCATGATATCTCTTTTCATATTTTTATCTTTGACTCTCCTTATCTTCTGCCACACCCACCTACAAGAACATCCTATGTGTTATGGTATCCTTTCACTACCTTACCATACCAGTCCTCATTATGCTGCTATCTCCTCTTTTATTTTCAATACTACCTACATTGAATATGCCCCATTTAAATTATTATCCTATCACCACTCACAAACAATCATCGTAACATACGATAAATGTTATTTAAAGCTCATTAGATCTATAGTCTGCATTACCTCAAAACTTTCTTGCTGTGATGATATCCATCCAAACCCTGGACCCACAACCTCTTTAAAGTTCCCTACCCCCAACTTCCCATCCACTCCAACAACTTACTTAACCTCCCTAGGAAACCAACTGATCTACTTTTACTTAACATAAACATTAGAAGTATAACCAAGAAAATGTATGACCTGCATGCCATTATCTCACTATACTCACCAGATGTAGTGGTGTTAACTGAGACATGGCTGAACCCCCCTGTTGTAGATAATGAAATAATTCCTCCAGAAAACAACATCCTAAGGAAGGACAGAATTGACAAAAAAAGGTGGTGGCATTGCCATACTATTTAAAAGTCATCTTACAGGGGAGAAACTTAACTTACAATATCCCAACTAAGTGCAGCACTAATTTGTACCCATCTTGAACTTAACCCCCAAAAAACAAATAAACATAGGCTGCTGCTTGCCACCTGGTAATATTATTTCCACTCTTCAGAACCTACTTCATTGGTCATGAAACTCACTCCAAAATGAAACGGTTATCCTGGGAGATTTTAACATAGATTGGCTTACATGTAACTCTCATATTAACCTTCACGGTTTTACTCAAACCATCCAGTCACCTACTAGAACTGACAAAGCATACAATAGGAAATCTATCCTTGACTGGATACTTACTAATAAGCCAGTCCTCCCATCTCATACAGGTTGCCTCCCTGATGGTCTGAGTGACCATCTGCCAACCTTTCTCTAAGACAGCAGTCTTATCAGACCAAATTAACAGTTTACCAACTAATAAGAAATAAAAAGAACTTTAACCCCAGCAACCTTATTTCCAACCTAAAATGATGTAATTGGACACCGTTAAAACATCTTGATCTAGACAAATCTTTTAAACACTTCAGTACTACCTTTTTAAATATCTTAAACCTTCATGCCCCTCCCAGAACCATCAGAATCAAATCCAACCCCTCACCATGGCTAAGTATAAATACTACATCCCCCCTCAAAGCCAGAGACAAAGCCTGAGACCACTGGCACAAAATCAGGTCCCAAGATACTAAGCAAACTTACCAAGTGCTCCGGAATAAATGTAAGAAACGAGTTAAACTTGATAAAATTAACTACTACTACAACCTACAAATAAAACATCAAAACAACCCAGAAATGTTCTTGGCTATCCTCAGCAAAATTCTTCTACCTGGAAGAACTAGTACTCTCTCGCCTACCCCAGTAGACACATCAGAGGACATGGCCACACTATTCAGCAAATGCCTTACTAAAACAATTCTTTCCCTATCGAACCAGCAAAATAACCAGTACAACCCCTCCCCCACGGAACCCTGCAAATCACTCAGAAACTCCCAACACATTTCATTTCCATTCTATCCCTACTGATATGATAAGAAGATACTTTAAGAAACTTAAGCCCATAACACTAGCATCAGATAGATTACCAGCCGAATTTCTAAAAATAGCGACCGACACCATTGTGTACCTAATATCCATACTTCTAATTAAATCTTTGTCTGAAGCCCTTGTCCCTGAAACCTGGAAAATATTCCATATTATCCCTCTTCATAAAGCTGGTAATTCTACTGAACTGACAAACTACCGACCCATAGCTATTCTATCCCTTATAGCCAATATTATGGAAAGATGTATACATACCCAAATTATGGACTACTTACAAACCCACAAACTCCTCTGTAACACTCAAAACAGTTTTCGCCCCTTTCACCGTACCACCACAGTCCTAATGTCATTAACCAGTACAGTCAACTTTCACAGAAACAGTGGCAAATATGTATCAGCTACCTTCCTAGACCTGTCTATGGCCTTTGATATGGTCAGTCATAGTGTACTTATCAAGGCCCTTACTGACCTAGGACTTAGCTTTGGAACCAGGTTATGGAGGATTGAGTATTTACCTGGCCACCAGCAAGCAGTTTTGTGGCAGCACAAACTTTCACCTCTTCTTCTAGTCACCCTTGGAGTACCCTAAGGCTCAATACTTGGCCCATTATTTTTCTCTCTGTATACTAGCAATCTTCATACTTGCACTCCTCATGCAACTGTCATGCAATATGCAGACAACTCCACATTAATACTTGCAGCTTCCACTTTACATGAACTACACACAACTTATTCAAGAATCCTTTCTCTCTGTTGAAACGTGGCTTACCACGTTTCAACGTATTTTTAACCCTTCTAAAACTAAACTTCTCTTTAAACATACTTGATTCTCCTCTGCAGGCTCCACCTTTAACATCACATCTAGCAATAAAACTATCATTTCTCCCACTACACACACCGAACGTCGTGGAGATGAAATTGATAATAAATTGAGATTCGACATACATATTGCGTAGACCATTAAGAAAGTACATAACAAGCTTGGCACCCTTTACAGAAACGGGCAGTATTTTACCAAACACAAAATCCACCATAAAATGCACTCATCTGATCTCCACACTTCTCTACGCTTCCCCTAGTCTTACTAACCATAGGAAGGCAGACCTAGCTAAACTAAACTCCTATTATAACAAGATGGCTAGCTTTGCCCCAGATTGCCCCATACAGAGCACATCACTACACATCTCTAAAGCAGCTTACCTGACTAGAATTTCCCCAACTCTTACACTACATTCAACTTACTTTTGCTCATAAAATCCTTTACCAACCACGTAAAACTCCTTCACTGCAATATCCACTTCATCCCTACTCTGGTAATAAAAGTCTTTGCTGGAGTAATAAATTCCTTCTTGAAGTAACTGTCAGTAACACAGCAGGAGAATCAGTCTTCTCTAACAGCATTTCTAAAATACGGAACTCACTACCAACAAACTTATCTTCCATCTCTTCACTAACTCAGTTTAAAAAGGCAATAAGAACTCACCTCCATGCTTACCTGGTTATGCTCCTGTACTTGCCCTAGCTTGTTCTAGCTTTCTTATGTTGTAGTCTCTGCTCACCCATTTGAGCATTTACTACTCCTATGTTGATGTATCTACTGCTGTTACCTATGACTTTTACATTGTCAAACAATATAATCTAATTTACAATGTTTTTGTTGATCCATTTGTATGTATATCTCTTTCGAGAGTTATTTGTTTTATTTTTTCAAATTATGTATTATCAGTGTTTTGATTTCTAATCAACTTGTTAACTGTGATACACCATTGATCTCAATTTTGCCACAAATGTTATGATGTTCTTAGTCTCACATTGCTGCAGTCATAACCTGTGGGTAGTCCGCTGTCCTCGGTCGGCCTGAATACCAAAGAGTTAGGCTGGCATCGGTCATGGGCGCCCGGAGCTGACGTCAGTACGCAGTAGTACTTAAGTGCATGACCGACGCCATATCCTCAGTCTTTCTTGCCGCGTGGTCCGAAGCAGAAGCAGCGTTTGCAAGTGCCGTTCGGCGTTCTGAAATTTTCAGTTTTCGAGTTTCAGACCGAAGACCAGTTGGGCTAAGTACCCCGTTGGGGAAAATTTTTGTCTTTTCTTGCCTCAGTTAATCCGGATGTCAGAAAAAGTTAATAATTGTATTTCTTGTGGGAAACAGATACCTCATAGGGACTATCATTCTCTCTGTATTCCTTGCTTAGGGCCTGAACACGACGTAGTCGGGTGTCGCTTTTGCGCTAGATTTAATAAGCGCACCATTAAACGCAGATTAGACTGTGCTAGGCTTGTTTTCGGTAAGCGGTGTAACTACAACATGCAGTCGGATCCTCCGACGCCCGCTACCGCAAAGAAGCGAAAAGATAAATCCTTAAGGTCTAAACCGGAGGAGTCGTCCGTTGCGGACGCCGGTTCTATGGAATCTACGGTTGAATCTGTGGATCCAGCCGAAGTCTCGGCTGAATCCCAGGGGGAACCTTTACTTTTGCAGGAGTTGACCTCTCCTGAGTTAGGTCAGGCCGAGGGTGCTTCTCAAGTTACTGTGGTTCCTTCCTTACAAAAGGTTATTAGGCCTTCTCCTTCAGTCACTAAAGGCCCTGCTAAGGCTAGACCTGGTATTTCTGGTACGGGCCACAGCCCTGGTTCTTTGGGCTCTGTTCCCAAAAAGCATATGTTGAAAATGGCAGAGGATTTGATTACCTTGATCAGGGGTTCTATGCCCCCTCCAGAGAAGAGGCCTAGGGTGGAGACAGATTTAGAGGGAATGGAACATTCCTCTGATTACTCTGAGTCCTCAGCTGAGGATATTCAGGATTTTCCTCCCTATTCTGATTCGGATGCAGAGGATTCCTGTCCTTCTGCTTCACCTCCAGAGGATTTTTCCTTTTCTGAAACCTTGCATTCCATGAGGGAGCATTTCAAGTGGGAAGGTCAGGATTTTTCAGATTCTCATAAGAGGCTTAGGGAATTTTTGTTTTTGCCACAACATAGACCTTTGGCTATTCCCCCTGTTTTAGATGTTGTTCAGGATGTTTTTTCTGAAGCTTCCCTTAATCCTGATTCTTTACCCCCTGCCCCTGTCAAGCCAGACAGGTATTACAGAGTTCCAGAGGTGCATAAATATTTGTATAAGAGCCCTAGAGCTGACCCAGAAACTATTATTCAAGGGCCTAAGGGTGTCAGGGCTTCTGTGGTTAAGAATCCAGTTCCTTTGGATAAAGATTGTAGAGCGTTGGATAGGTGGGGTAAAAAAGTGTACACCTCTTCTACGTTAGCTATGAGGGCTTTAAATTGCCAATTCCACATGTAGAAGTATCAGAACTTTCTGTTAGGTCAATTAAAATCTAAAGTTGATGCTTTATCTGAGGGTATAGAGTGTAAGGAATTGCAGGACTTGGTTCATGCTTCAGATCAAGTTGGTAAACATGCCTTGCAGTGTGGCTTCGATGCCCTTCAGGTGTCTTCCAGGGTAGCTGCTACTGGTTCAGTTATTCGTAGACATGCCTGGCTTAAGGATCAAAATTTGTCAGAGCATGTTAAGGCTCGGATTTTGGATGCTCCCCTTCAATCTGAAGTTCTTTTTGGTTCCCCTGTCGAGTCAGTTTTGAAAAAGATGGAAGACAAAGCTAAGTCTATGCAGACAGTTAAGGAATTTTTGCAAGTGCAGCCCCCTAAGTTTAGCAGGAATTGGCCTGCAAGAGGATGGTCTTACCCTTCTTCAGATTTTCAGTCTAAGGGCAGGTCCAGACGTGGTAGGGGCAGGGCTCACGCTCAGGGTTCTTTCAGACCTAGGACTTGGAGTTCTCCTGCACAATCTTCTGGTGAGGGCAGGGGTCAGCCTTTTCGTAAACAGACCCAATGACCTGTATCTACAGCTGCCGTATCCTTCCTTTCTGGCAGCTCCTCTAGGAGGAAAGTTGGCACATTTCAAACAAAATTGGCATTTGGTCACCCAGGACAAATGGGTGTTGGACATAATAATTCAAGGCTACAAGTTTTATTTTCACACTTTTCCCCCTTTCAAAGGCATGCCAGATGTACCTCCTCAGCAAAGGCTGGAGGCTCAAGAACAAATTTCCTTGCTTTTACAGATGGGGGCTATCCAGGTGGTACCTCCGTCAGAAGAAGGCCTAGGGTTTTATTCTCTTCTTTTCCTAGTGCCAAAGAAAGGAAACACTTGGAGGCCAATCCTGGATTTGTCCATTCTCAATACGTACCTAGACATTCCAAAGTTCAAGATGTTAACATTACAGCAGCTTCGGCCTCTGCTAGGCAAAGATCACTGGATGGTAACTCTGGATCTCAAAGATTCCTGCGTTTTCGGGCTGGCACTTCTCATTATCAGTTCTCTGCATTGCCCTTTGGTTTATCTACTGCGCCCAGGGTGTTCACAAAGGTTCTGGCTCCTGTAATAGCTTTCTTAAGACTGAGGGGAATACAAATTTATCCTTATCTGGACGATTGCCTGATTCTTGCTCGGGACAAAGACAAGTTACTTCAACAGCTACAGTATGTAATGGCAGTTTTAAGGTGCCTAGGGTATTCTGTGAACGAAACAAAGTCCAGTCTAGTACCCTCTCAGGACATGTGCTTTCTGGGTGTGAGACTGAATACAGCCTCTCAGATGGCTTTTCTAACCCCGGACAAACAAAGAACTCTTCATCTATACTTCCAGCAATTATCAGTACTGTCCAGGCTGACTGCAAGGACAGTCCTTCAAGCCTTGGGGTTCATGGCATCTTGCATTCTGGTACTTCCCAATGCCAAACTGCATATGCGGTAGCTACAATGGTATCTCAAAAGTGTATGGACTCAACACTGCCACGATTTGGACACTGTCATTCCGATAATACCTTGCATCCAGAAGGAATTCTTGTGGTGGGCACAGGAATGTCACCTAAACAAGGGACTCTCTGTGACCCGACCAGAGGTGAGTCAGATCTTAACGACGGATGCCTCAGACCTGGCTTGGGGAGCACACTTCAATGGGAAATGGATTCAAGACACGTGGCCTCCCAAACTACAGAATTTGCATATCAACATGAAGGAGATGTTAGCAGTCCAGTTTGCCCTGATGGCTTTCAAGGGCTACTTCAACCAGGACAGGTGTTGATACAAACAGACAACACTACAGTCATGTGGTACATCAACAAGCGGGGGGGACCCATTCTTACCCTCTTTGCAGACAAGCTATGATATTGTGGGAGACTGCTCTGGGTTTGCACTTCACTCTTCAAGCACGGTTTCTGCCAGGAGCACAGAACTCCCTAGCAGATGTATTGAGCAGACAAATTGTGGCTCCCCACGAGTGGAAATTGGATCCTCAGGTATTTCATCAGTTGACAGTGGCTTGGGGAACTCCAGACATAGATCTGTTCGCTTCTCCTCTAAATTTCCAACTACCAAAATTTTGCACAAAAATGTTTCACCCAAAAGCTTGGAAAGTGGATGCTCTATCTTTCAGTTGGAACAACCTTCACGTCTATGCTTTTCCTCCTCTACCTCTCATTACCAAGGTTCTCTTGAAGGTCAGGAGGGACAGGCCTTGCATAATTTTAATAGCACCAGATTGGCCACGACAGCACTGGTATCCTCTGCTGAGGAGTTTAATTCAGGAGCCTCCTTGGCCTTTGCCACAGCTTCCTCACTTGTTGTCCCAGTCAAGCAATCATTTGCTCAATGTCAGGGTGCAGTCCCTGCATCTAACGGCCTGGCGTATTCTGTTTTAGAGCCTGTGGGTTCTCAGCTGCCTCAGCAGGTTTTAGATGTCATCTTGGAAGCTAGGCGGCCAAGCACTAGAAAAGTTTATGCTGATAAATGGAAGAGATTTTTTCTTTGGAGCACAACAAAGGGCTTTGATGTCTCGGTACCTAATTTGAGTTTTGCACTACAGTACCTTACTGAGTTACTAGACAAGGGTTTGTCATTTTCTTCTGTGAAAGTTCATGCTGCAGCCATTTCTGCTCACTATGATTGTGACCCTCCTTTATTTTCTCACCCTTTGTTTAAGCAATTTCTTAGAGGGGCAAAAAATATAAGACCCCCACGTAGAGCTCCTACTCCTTTCTGGGATCTCAATTTTGTGTTGGAGAAGCTTACTTTGCCTCCTTTTGAACCTGCAGCTACGTCTGACTTAAAGTTTTTATCCTGGAAGACTGCCTTTTTGTTGGCCATTACTTCTGCTAGAAGGGTATCTGAATTGCAGGCTCTCATGGCAGTTGAACCTTTTCTAATATTCCATAAGGATAGAGTTTCTTTGCGTACTAACCCTACTTTCATGCCAAAAGTGATTTTCTAATGTGGCCTTGAACCAGTCTATCCATTTGCCTACCATTTATGCTGATCCCCAAAATAAAGGGGAAAGAATCTTGCATTCTTTGGATATACACATGCAGTTACGTTATTATTTGAGCAGAACTAAGGAGTTCAGACAGACTCAACAGTTATTTGTTTCTTTTGCTTTGGGTACACAAGGGAAAGCTGTTTCTAAGCAGACTATTTCAAAGTGGATTGGTAATTGTATTGCTTTTTGTTATTCTCATCATGGGAAGGATGTTCCTGCTGGGATTAGACCTCATTCCACTAGGGCTACTGCCACTTCTACTGCTTTTTTGAGGGGTGTAACTACTAAGGATATTTTGGAAGCAGCTACTTGGAGTTCAGTTCATAATTTTACTAAACATTACCATCTCCCTCTTTTCTCCAAGTCCAGGGCTGGGTTTGCCACTGCAGTCTTACAGGGCATGTTAGCAGCCCCTAATGCTTTTTAGTTTGCCAGCCTCCCTTTTCCTTTGCTTTGGGATTCTACCCACAGGTTATGACTGCAGCAATGTGAGACGAAGAACATAGTACAGTTTTGTACCTACCATAAATGTAAATGTTCGAGGATCCACATTGCTGCAGTCCTATTTTCCCTCCCTCCTTCCCCTCTTGGGTTTGGGGGTGTTGTTATTGTTTGTTGTTATTGTTATTTGGGGATAATTATTATTTTCTCCCTTTGTGGCTCTGGCCTTTTCCTTTTAAGGCCTTCTGACATCCGGGGCAAGAAAGACTTGAGGATATGGCGTCAGTCATGCGCTTAAGTACTACTGTGTACTGATGTCAGCTCCGGGCGCCCATGACCGACGCCAGCCTAACTCTTTGGTATTCGGGCCGACTGAGGACAGCGGACTACCCACAGGTTATGACTGCAGCAATGTGGATCCTCGAACATCTACATTTATGGTAGGTACAAAACTGTACTTTATTTGTGGAGCTTTTCTCCCCAGGCCTCCATTGAAAAGGGTCCTCTGTCCAGTGGACTTTCCGGGTTATCAAATATAAAATAAAATAAATACATTTCATTTTTTGTAGGTCTAGTGGTTATTCTCCCATACACTTAACTTTCCACTTCTCATAATTTCTTTAACCATTTTTAACATCACAGCTGCTCTTATTTTACTGTCATCCACCACCATAATGTCCATATTTACACAAACATATTCAAAAATATTTTTAAACATCCTTTTCTGTCTCTTGTTACATATGCATATAAAGCTATAATTCTATACACACATTTTTTCCATCTCATGTCTATTACCATAATTCGTCCTAGTTCCACTATGGTTACATCTAATATTTTAATGCTTTCTTGACATAATATGCATATGCCTGAGCACATTTCTTTCAAAGGTTCATAGGTTGGTACTAGGCTATCAGCCCTAGGGCCTATACAAGCCTAGCCATAACAATTCCCTGGCTATTTCTTCCCACATTATTTACTTTCCTGGACCCCTGTCTAGCAGGGCGACTGACGTGATCCCTGGGGTGAATTTCCTTTCTCCCATCCAATCATCAAGGTTCCTCTTGAAGAGGTCCAAAGAGGCACTCTGCTTGACATGTATGGGCAATCTATTCCAGAGTCTGGGGAGTCTCTGGGTCAGGAACCTATCCCTCCAGCATGTTTTTTTTATTGTGATGACAAGGTTTAGCTCTCTGGAGCGTGTAGCTCTGAGGGATTGGGATTTCTTTAAGTGTAGCATGTCCAACAGCTCTGGGTTTGACATGGCCTTGTATGTTAAGCAGAGATCGCCTCTGAGTAGACAATATGCGACAGAGTATAGCTGGAGTTTTTTAAGGCGGTCAGTGTAGGGCATCTGCTTTAGGCCTGTGATTCTTTTAGTGAGGTATTTCTGAGGCCTTTCCAGTTGTTGCAGATGTCTTGAGAGGTACATAACAAATGGGGCGTTGTTTTCTATAATGGGTCTAATGAGGGATGAGTACAGTGGGACAATGACCTCCTTTTTTCTGGATGAAAAGCCCTTCGTGATGAGGTGTGCCACATAGAAGGATTTCCTGACTGTTGTGGCGATGTGGTTATTGAAGGTGAGACCACTGTCCACCTGTGTCCCTAAGTCTCTTATCACACTTTCTGTGTTTAGTGTCCTGCCACCTATATGGTAATTCATGGATACATGTTTTTTCCCAAAGGGGATAACAATACATTACTTGGCATTGAGCTTGAGCCCATGGCTCTGGCACCAAGCATTTGTTTCTGTAAGGCCCTTTTGTAGAGTATCCACATCATTTGGGGATTCAGTAATGGCTCCCAGTTTGCAGCCATCTGCAAACTTTGTTAGCCAGAGTCCCTTAGTGTTGACCTGTACTTCAGAGAAGTAGATGCCAAACAAGAGCGGCCCCAGGACTGAACCCTGAGGTACTCCACTTGTCACTTGTCTGGAGCTGGATTTGGAGTCGGCTACTTTTACAGTGTGGGTTCTATCAGTAAGCCATTTAGCAACCCATTGGGTGACATAGGGATTAATGCCCAACTTAGTAAGTTTATCTATGATTCCAGAGTGGGGGATGGTGTCAAAGGCCTTGGCCAGGTCTAGATAGGCTGTGTGGACCACCTTACCCTTGTCCATGGCTCTGGAGACGGATTCAAAGAAGTCAATCAGGTTCAGGAGACAAGATCGGCCCTTCACAAACCCAAACTGGGTGGGGTCCAGTGTTTGAAGGTTGCCAGTGTCTTTGTTTATAAGTTCCATGATAATACGCTCGATGGCCTTGCAGATAAGGCTTTTCAGACTGATGGGACGGTAGTTTCCGGGATCCAAGGTGGATCCCCCCTTGTGGATTGGGATAACTGTAGCTCTGCGCCACTCAGTGGGCACGAAACCTGAGGTGAGGCTATAATTAAACATGACACTTAGGTGAGGTGCCAGTTCATATTGTAGTTCATGTAGTACACAGCCCGTGATGTCATCTGGTCCCATGGATGCTGTATTCTTGGCTTTAGAGAGTGCGTTTTGTACCTGTGTGGCCATTATTACTGGAATTTGGCAATATTCCGGTATTGAGATGGGCCATTTAGGGGGTGAGAGGGGGGTGAAGTTGGCACTGAATCGATCTGCCAGGATATTGGCAATATCCTTCGGATCAGTATATTTAATGCCATTCTGTTTTAGCACAGAGCAGATCTGAGCATTGCCATTTATATTCTTGACATAGTTATAGAATACTTTGTGGTTGTCTTTGGAATCTTTGGCAATTTTATTTTCGTAACTAGCTTTGGAGGATTTTATGAGGCATCTCAGTTTCTTACTGAGGCTAGTAAGGGAGTTTTTTGCATCCTGGGATTTTCCTCTTTTCTGCAAAAGTTTCTTCCTTTTGTTGTAAAGTTTGTTTATGGCAGGGGACCACCAGATTGGCTTCCTTTTTTTGGATGAGAGCATTTTGGTTCTATTTGGGATGGCACGATTCATGCATGAGTGGATGTGCTCGTACAGTGCCTTAGTGTAGGATTCAGCAGTTGAATTTTCAGTTCCTGTCTGCATGGGTGTCATGAAGTTTGTCACTTCTGACTTGAGTAGCATGAAGTTGGCTTTGTAGAAGTTTTTTATGGTGGTTTCTTTACTGGGGGGTGGGGGTGGGATGTGGATGTTAAGGGTGATAGTGTGCTAGTCTAGAGTTGGGTCAAGTGTTCCTGTTTAAGTTGGAGGGGCCTTGTCCTCAATTTACGTATTTCCTTTAACTTTTGGTGTATTTAAAATTTATATCTGTGGTAGTGATTTGTGTATCAACATGTCAAAAGAGCACAGACCATCAGGGTTCAAAAAATGCTCTAAATGCAGTTACAAAATGTCCATTACGGACGACCACTCTTTGTGCGTTTATTGTTTAGGCCCTAAGCATCTTCAAGAGTCATGCAGCATTTGTCACGCTTTTTCCTCCCGTGTTGTCCTCCAAGAGAGGAAAAATAAATTGATTTTAAAAGGGCTTATCACCCCTTCCTTTGAGGAGGCTTTATCTTCTTCCTCTTCACCTTCAAAGAAAAAGAAATCGTCGGCTCCAACCAGCCCGTCGGAACCGGCTACAAAGAAATCTCGGCAGGCTTCTCCATCGGCTCCACGGACTTCGGAGCCGAGGGCGGAACGGTCTGCCTCGATGCCTCCAGCCTCGAGTTGCCCGCTCAGACTCTTCCCCTTGGGCGCCGAAGTCCTCCTCGGCTCAGAGGGAAATTGCAATGGTTGTGGAGTCTCCCTCGGCACCGATATTTATCGAGACTATTCGGAGCCGGTCCCCACAGTCCTTCGGAACTGGTGGAGAAGTCGACTCGAACTCGTTCGATCTCTTCTCGGTCTTCGAGAATGTCGGATTCGGACATAGACAGGGTGCTTCAAAGGCTTTTTCAGTCTCCGGTCTTTCAAAAGTTGGTTTTGGCTCCAGCCCAGTCGGCTCCAGAGCCGGTTGCCCACCCTGTTGTCTTGGTTCCTCCTCCAACAGCCTCAGCACCGTTGGAGTCGGTGCTGGTGGAGCCGGTGAATGTTTTCGGGTCGGTTCCGACCCTTACTCCAACCCCGCCCTTCAGGTCGGAGTTCGGTACTCGGACCTCCTCTGTCGGCCCCGGGGTGACGCTTCGAGACCGATGTTTTCGGTTCCGAGCCTCCTTCTCGGTGCGTCGGCTGCGGGAGTGCCGTCTACTGTTGTGGCCTTGGGGGTTGGACCTTCCCAGGACTCTGGGGGTCCCGCCTTCAGAGCCATGAGGAGTGCTTTGGCAAAATCTTCTTTGGCCACCTCCACCGTCTCACCGTCACCTTCCCTTGGCACGGAGACTGGTTCCTTTGTAGTCCCCCTGTCTCAAGACAGCGGAGCCCTGGGGCCTGAGGCCACCCCCATCGGGGGTTCCCTCCTTCCTGAAGGTCCCTCCGAAGCCTCTTCGGAGGAACCTCCGAGGAAGAGACAGTGCAAGAGGAAGCACGTCGACTCCCCTGACGAGTCTCTCACCTCGGACACTGACCTCGATGATGCGGAGGGGTCCCCCAAGTCATCCTCGGATGATGTCTCCTTTGCATACATTTTGGAGATCCTGAAGCAACGAGGCGACTGGCAGTCCAAACCCCCTTCCGCTGAGGAGTCGGTATTCCTCAAGGCCTTCGGGGCTCAGCCCTCCGCCTCCTGGGTGTCTCCGCCCTTCGATGAGCTCCTGGATTTGATCTCTCAAAGGGCGTGGGAACACCCGGATTCTGTGGAACCGGTGGCAGCTCGCCCCAATAAATTTCTCTCAGCACCCCCTGAAAAGGATTTTTTCTCCAAAGGTGTGGCTGTAGATGCCCTGGTGGTGGCATCTGCTACCCAACAAGATGTGGCAGAGGCTTCAACGTCCATTCATCCTCCTAATAAAGAGTCTAGGAGCATGGATCGGTACGGGAAGCGCACCCTTACTTCAGCGGCCTTTACTTTAAGGTCTCTGAATTATTTGACTCACTTCACCAGACTTCAGAGGGATCTGGTCAAGGAACTTTCAGATACCCTCTCGGGTAACTTACCTGAGCAGTTGGCCCAGATGGTTAACTCTCAGCTGGCTACCCTATCATCGTTATCGAACTCGTCCATGAGGCTCATTTCATATGCAGCCGAGGGGGCGAGCAGAGCGGCGGGAACAGGCGTTGCGGAGACAAGCCTGGCTCCGCCTGTGTCATTTTGCGGAGGCCTTTAAGTCTTCCTTTGCCGACGCTCCCTTTGATGGGTCCTCTCTGTTTGGACCCAAGGTAAAGGACACCTTGACTCACTGTGAACAAGATGGTAAGACTTTAACTGCCGTAGGGGTACGGTTTTCCTCTCCCTTCAGGCCTTATCCCAAGGCTAGAAGAGGGGGGAAAATGTGGTTCCGTAAATCTCAAAAGCCTTACTCTTTGTAGCAGAGCGATCCCCCTTCTAGAGGCAGAGGAGGGGGAAATTTTTCAGGAAGACGCCGTCCCAGAGGCGGCGGAGGCCCCCGCAACACTGGAGACCGCAAGTGCTTTCGTGGCTCCTCAACCTTCCAGCATCCCTGAAGGAGTGCCCGACTGTGCAGCTCCGGAGCCAGTCGGGGGTCGTTTTTCGAAGCACCTAAAGGCCTGGGAGAGTATCACTCAGGACCGATGGGTGCTCCGAATCATCGCCGGAGGTTACACCATCCCCTTTTCTCAACACCCACCTCCATCCCAGAAAATCCCGGACCCGCCACCCAGTCAACGGGATCTTGCAGCCAACGAAATATCAAAGCTGCTTCAAAAAGGAGCCATCCAACCTGTCCCCGCAGACCAGACCGGATTAGGGGCTTACTCAAGATTCTTTTTGGTGCCAAAAAAGACCAGGGACTTGAGGCCCATTTTGGATCTCAGCAAACTAAATCGTTCAGTGAAAAAGTCCAAGTTCCGGATGGTCACCTTACAATCCATTCTCCCGCTGCTGGAGAAAGGTGTTTGGATGTGCTCCATAGATCTCAAGGACGCCTATTATCACATCCTGATAGATCAGGCGTCCAGGAGACACTTGCGCTTCAGCCTGGGAGACGGTCATTTCCAGTTCCGTGCACTGCCCTTTGGTCTCACCACAGCCCCCAGGTGTTCACCAAATGTTTGGCGGTGGTGACTGCTCACCTGAGAAGTCTAGGATTCCAGGTGTTTCCATACCTAGACGACTGGCTCCTAACTGCCACCTCCAGGCGTCTACTCTTGCAGAACCTAGCAGCCACTATATCTCTAGGCAACTCCCTAGGAATCACCTTCAATTGGTCAAAGTCCGTGTTGCTGCCATCTCAGCGCATCCGGTTTATCGGAGCAGAGATAGACTCAAAGCAAATGCGAGTCTATCTTCCTGCAGAGAGGATAGAAACACTACAGTCTCAAGTTCGAGCTTTGCTCCTCAGATGTCGAGCCCCAGCGAGGATGGTCCTACAACTGTTAGGGTCCATGTTGGCCACAGTTCTCCTAGTCCCCTTAGCAAGGTTACATATGAGGATTCTCCAGTGGCTCCTGTCAGTCCAGTGGTCTTATCAGGATCTCCCACTCAGTCACCACATTCTGATCACAGAGACGGGCAAACAGGACCTTCATTGGTGGCTTCTTTCCTCCAACCTGGATCAGGGGCGACCCTTCGTTCCACCACCCCCAGTGGCCACACTGACTACGGACGCCTCCCAGACGGGGTGGGGGGGACATTACCTGGGCAGGTCAGTCCAAGGCCAGTGGCACTCCGACGAGAGTCTCCTCCACATCAACAATACTGGAAATGAGGGCGGTGCTTCTGTCGCTGCAAGCACTACACAGTTACCTCCCCCAGGGCACGATTGTCATCCAGTCCGACAACATGTCTGTAGTCTGGTACCTGAACAAGCAAGGAGGGACCAGATCCTACCCTCTTTGCAGAGAGGCCATGAAGGTATGGGATTGGGCGATTGCAACCAAACGTTTTCTGGTAGCAACACACATTCCAGGGAAATCGAATGTGATAGCCGACAAGCTGAGCAGAACTATTCTCTCCCCTCACGAGTGGTCTCTGAACTACAGAGTAGCAACTCAGATTTTCAGGAGATGGGGAACTCCTTGCTGCAACCTTTTCGCAACCCCCCTCAACACGAAATGCCAACAGTTCTTCTCTCTCATCCCAGTTCTGGGGGAGATTCCCAAGGACGCCCTAGTCCAAGCTTGGCCCACCGGTCTGCTATACGCCTTTCCTCCGGTTCCCCTTCTTCCCAAGGTGATCCAGAAGGCGATTCGCTTGGAGAGCAAAATGATTTTAGTTGCCCCATACTGGCCTCGTCAAGTCTGGATTCCCTTTCTTCGCAAATATGCACTGGACGGTCCATGGTTCCTGGACCAAGTTCCGGATCTCTTGACCCATCAGTCGGGACAGCTACATCAGTCCCTCCACTCGTTGAAGTTAACAGCTTGGCTCCTCCTCTTCCGACCATAGTCAGGAACCATGCTTTGGACCCGGAAGTCATACATATCTTATCCTCTGCCCACAAGACTTCTACTAAGAAAATGTATAACAGCAAATGGAAGAGATTTGCTATTTGGGCCCAACTCCGGGGCTTAGACCCCATGACAGCCCCGGTGTCAGAGGTTCTGAAGTTTTTAGCTTCTCTGTTCAACCAAGGTTGTTCGGTCCCTACCATCAAAGTTCAATTGGCGGCTATTTCCAATTTTCATGAGAGCATAGAACCACCTTTGATGAGCAACAAGTTGTGTAAAGCCTTCATGAAAGGTGCTGGGCTGCTACGGCCCCCGATATCTCATCCCGCTCCACCGTGGGACCTTAATGTGGTGTTAGGTTCTTTAACCTCGTCCCCCTTTGAACCGGCAGCAACTTGTGACATAAAATTTCTTTCTTGGAAGACCGCTTTATTAGTTGCAATTACATCAGCCAGGCGAGTTTCAGAACTTCAAGCCCTATGTATCAAACCACCATATCTGGTTTTTCACAAGGATAGAGTATCCCTCAGACCGAACCCATCCTTTGTTCCTAAGGTTTGTTCTACTTTTTGTCTGCAGCAATCACTGGAACTTCCAGTTTTCTTCCCAAAGTATTCAAACAGAGCGGAGTATACCTTTCACACCTTAGATGTCCACAGACAATTACGCTTCTATTTGGATAGGACGCACCAAACACGAAAAGCAGATCAATTGTTTGTGTCCTTTTCGGATAATAAATTGGGCAAAGCCGTCACGAAAGTCACTATTGCCAAGTGGATCAGAGACTGTATCAGTCATACTTACTTCATTTCTAACAAAGAGCTTATAGCTACAGTGAAAGCTCATTCTACCAGGGCTATGGCTACTTCGGCAGCCTTTCATTCCAAGCTTGCTATTAGTGACATTTGTGCGGCGGCTACATGGTCTTCTCCTCACACCTTTATTTCTCATTACAAATTGGACGTGGCATCTCGGGGGCGAGCTTCCTTCGGTTCCACAGTTCTCAGGAGTGTTTTCCAGTGAGCCACCCAGGAATCGGGTGCTAGGGACGCTGTCCCATCAGTACAGAATGTAGGCGAGATAGGATCACATTACATCTTTTAGTTATGTACTTACCATAACTTCAGATGTATGGGATCCATCTACATTCCTAATAACCCACCCTCCTTCCCCCTGCCTTGGAGATCAGAAGAGACCGGACGGTCCGAGTTCAATTGTTTCCTCTCTTGAAACATCTGGCAATATTATATCAACAGTCTATGTGTGCGTGCATGTGTGCGGACAAACAAGATCTGGGGAAGCAGTGGTGGTGCATCCTGGGATGTGGGATAGCTCAGCCAATAAGACACTTTGTTCTATAGTATAGCGTGCCGAGTCGGAGCCGAGGATCGGCTCTGAACCCATCAGTAAAGAATGTAGGCGAGATGGATCCCATACATCTGAAGTTATGGTAAGTACATAACTAAAAGTTCTTTCAACTCTTTTGCTTCAACTTCAGTTCCAAACTGGATCATTATTCTTTTTTTGTTTGTCTGTAAAAAGCTTGCACTACATATTCTGACCACGGATAAATATTTTACTTTTGCTCATATACACCCAAAATTTTTTCCATGGCCTGCCTAGTCTCAAATATCAAGTCACAAAAAGTCTGTTTATTAATTAAAATAAAAGCTATTGCCTATTTTGCTTTGACTGAGTCCCAAACTTCATACCTGTCCAAACTGTGTTCTTTTTTTACTGCTCGGACATACTGTATACTTCTTTTTTGTTTTGTTTATTTTTTTCTTTCTTCTTTGCTCCTTCTCCAACAGTTTGTGCATAAGTTTTAGTCTTTGGAACTTTTTCTGGCATAGTCTCTTCTTTTCATTTTTTTCTATTTTTTTCCATGGTGTTACTCCATGAAATTGCTGCTGCACTTTATGGCTCCCTTTGGTTTACCATTTCTTCCAAATAATCATCCCACAACCCCCCCCCCCACCCCGATTGGAGGGTTGTAATTATGCATTTTTCAGAAGTAACAGTACCTCCTTCAAACAATCTCCTCTGAAAGTTTTCCTCTGATTCCATCTCAGTTGCAGCACCCAGTTCGTTAGAAAGAACTTCTGATGGTGATTCTACCATTTCAACTACATTTTCAGCAACTTTCACTCAATTTCCAGCAAAACCTGAATCAGCCATGTTTTCTCCCTTTTCCTTCTGGCTGCCTCCGTGCCTGAACAGGAAACAAGAAGTCAGGCTGTGTAACACACACAGCCTTCTCTGACCACCAAGAGTAGGGAAAGTTCCCTGATGGTCTGGCCAAATTTCCCAATGTAGTATAAATATCACCTTAGATCGCCTCCGAAAAGAGGCTACTAGCCTAGTGGGACTAACACAGTCAGCAAAGGATAGATAGATAAATAAATGTGTACTTTTGGTGGGGTCTATGTTCAGTCATCGAATGAGAAACCCATCAAATCTCTGTTCATTGAACGTTCACTTCATTGAATGCTCAGTCATCGAATATTTTACACACAGAACGAAGCCGATTGGCCAGCATTAGGAAATTTGCCATTTTCTCCACTGTGGTGCAATCTCAGAGTTGGTATATATAAATGGGGGTGGGGGTTGATATACTACAGTGTGTGTTTTGATATGCATGTTGATCCAGTGTCTCTTTTCCCTGGGTAAAATATTCAATGATTGAGCGTTCGCTGACATGAAATGATTGAGCGTTCTCTGACATGAACATTCAGTGTTGTAAGTTTAATGGGTTTCTCATTTGATGACTGAACATAGACCCCTTGTGGTTCAGTGACGTGAATGCATGCATGATGTGACTGATCCTGGCACATGACATGCAGCTGACATGACCCTCTCCTTCCACAGCCTGGTGAGTAGTGCATTGGTGTGGAGCTCTATAGAGTCACCTATAATTAGGATATTGGATTGTGGAGGTTTGCCTTATGTGTTGGTGAAGTAAGACAGTGTTGCTCTTTGATGTCAAAGCTACTACAAAAAACTACTGAAAAGGCAAACAAAAAAACACCTGCTCACCAGGAACTAGACTCGAACCAAAAAGTGAAACGTGACGCTCGCATTTTATTAAATAAAGCTTTTCGTTCAGCTAAATAGTCAAACTTCCTCAGACTAAAAGCCCATACACAGCTTAAGTAACACTAATTAATCATGTGCTCTAAGTCATTATTAAATCCAATTAATCTAAGAAGTAATTACTTAAGGAATATATTCAATATACAAAGTCAATCCTCAAGCGTTTAAAAACAACACTAAACATATACAATGAACAATCCCAAGTGAATAAACAACATAAATACTAAAAACATTTAGAAGTCTATGTTGCTTAATGACACTCAAATAGAAACCTAAATAGTAATAAAAGTTTGTTATTGCAAAGTACGAAATGAATTAAAAAGGAATAAAAAAGGTTAAAAAAGTTAATTTCTCCTTTTCCATGACAAACACTGGACCTAAAAAAAGAAGAGACATAGTGTAAATAAACATAACTACAGCCTTCTTTTTCGAACAATACTTTTTAACATAAACGCATCCTAACGCATTGAGCTTCTCAATTTCAAAATACATGCCATAGATACCTTTTCATTTAAACCTGGAGTTTTATATGAACAGAGTTTCAACTGCCAAATCAACTCTTGGTGCTCCAAAAGTAATTGATAAGGGCCACCTTTAATATCGGGAACAACTTGATCTAAAACCCTAAAAACAGAAGAGTGAGAGGGGTACTCATTACAATGCCTAGCTAGGACATTTTCCATCTTCTTTTTCCTAATGTTTTACACATGCTTATAGATTCTATCTTTCAACTTCCTGTCAGTCTTGCCCACATAAAATGCGGTACAAGACTGACAGGTAGCCAAATAAACAGATTTAGAAAAACAGTTCTGCCTCCCCGTTACTCTATATACCTTACTGTTAATGGAAAATGTAATTCCAGAGGCTATATACTTACAAAAGCTACAAGCCTCACACTTGAAAGTCCCTTCTGTATGATGTAATACTGTCCTACTCATTTCCATTATACTTTTTATTTTTTTTTCCTTTTTTATAAATAACTATAGGTGTTTCACCTAACTCATCTGTTAAATCCATTTCATAGGTGAACAAGTTCCAATTCCTTCGCAAGTTCAATTTTATTATATCTGCTTCTAAACTAAAAGGTGTAATAAAGCTCATATTAAATCTAGGTGTCTCAACTTCTGTTCGAGTCATTATATTCGAACAAGTGTCAAAATCAACCACTACATCACTTATCATGTCCCCTCCCCTAGAAACATGAGCCTGTCTTGCTAAAATTGGTTTATATGTTCCTTCTCTCCTTTTATGTTGAAACCTCTTCAATGATGTCAATTAACAATCTTTCTGGGTATCCTCTTCTAGAGAACGTACCTCTCAATACTTCACTTTCCTCAAGTAATACATCATCCTCTGCCACCATACGAGCAGCACAAACCAGTTGGCCCTTTACAACATTTTTTTTCTGCTGATGTGGATGGGTACTCGTATAGTGTAACATCGTATTGGAATAAGTTCATTGTATATGTTTAGTGTTGTTTTTAAACGCTTGAGGATTGATTTTGTATATTGAATATATTCTTTAAGTAATTACTTCTTAGATTAATTGGATTTAATAATGACTTAGAGCACATGATTAATTAGTGTTACTTAAGCTGTGTATGGTCTTTTTGTTTTTTGTCTGAGGAAGTTTGGCTATTTAGCTGAACGAAAAGCTTAATTTAATAAACTGTGAGCTTCACGTTTTACTTTTTGGTTCGAGTCTAGTTCCTGGTGCGCTGTTGGAAACTGTCAAGTCTGTTAGAAGTGATTGTAATTTTACTGTCACACAAACTATTTGCTGTACATTCACAACTGGAAAGCAAGGCACATATCTGGCAATGACAGCCAAATAACATATGTGCCTGAAGGCTTTGTACTTATCAGTCATTAACCCACTTTTTTATTTTATTTTTTATATGGGGTAGGGGTGTCTTGTTAACTGGCACCACCACTCTCAATTTCAAGTGCAACACTTCTATATTCTTGACAAACATGCCTGACTGTTGCAGATATTCTGTCAGGCAGTCCATCTCTTGGCTGGATGTCCTTGTTTCCTCCTGTCTACATCCTGTTTCTCCCAAATCTTTTGCTTTCCTGCAGGTGAGACTTGGCCACTGTAATTTATTCTCTTTGACTTTCTCTGTAACTGGAGCTCCTTTGGATTCTGCTCTGATATTGTAATTTCTCTGTCTGTCCAGTGTGCCCTGCCACCTGTCTCAGACGCATCATCTCCATCACCTTTAGCTTCCTCAACTGATCTGCCTTCACTTCACTTTCCATACCATTAAAGACGTTCTGATCCCACCACAGTTTTATACAACTCACTTTTCATCATCTTTGGTATTCTTCTGTCACACAGTTCCCCTGACACTGTCATTTGGCTATAGCACCTCTGATTCTAACTTTGACCTCTTCATTCAGATTGCCCTTCTCCTCGACTACCCATCCCTGATACTTGAAGCTTTTAACCTGTTGTTGCTGTTTTCCTTTCTATCTCAATTTTCTGTTTTTTCTGATTTCCCATTGGCTGCCATGACCATTGTCTTGTTTATACTCCACTTCATCAGATATTCCTCCAGTTTTGCATTCTGTTTCCATGTCATTTGCTGACATTCTTGTAGAATCTGTTTGTAATGCCATATTGTCTGCATGCAACAGTTTTTTGAACACCTTTATTAATTTATCACTTAAAGCATAGACAAACATATATATTAATGTAGTTTTTCTTTTCAATTAACATTTTCTTGTTGCTATATCACATATCACATAATGGTTTATTTTTTTTTAACAATTATTCACTCTAACATTACATACATTGCTCAATTCTTGACTTCATTTAAACCTCACTCCATCTCCTGAACATTATTCTGCATGCAGTTCTTCCCACAAATTCCATTTATTTCTTTGCACTTTTATTCCTTCCCTTTTCTAAAAATACCACCTCTATTTTTTTTTTATCTTTTACAATATTCAGTACTTCAGTTACAGTTAGTTTACATTTTTTTAGTAATTGTGTTTTGGAAGCCAGTAGCGTTAAACTTAGTAAGGCCTTACAGTATAGCTAAGCAATTCAGATCTGGTGTCCCAATTTAAAAGAATAATTTCCTTACAGCCATTAGTTCACCCAACATTTCTGACGCACTACTACGCAGAGAATTTTTTAATTTTGCCAGCTCAATATACTTGAAAAAAAAACATGTTCTCAGTAACGTCTGTTCTGAAGTATGCTTGGGGTATAAAACTACCTCTGAAAACACTTCCATCAAAAATCTTAAACATTATGGAGTTTGTTGTATACTTGGGAGCAGTTCAGATGTCCTCCCATTTCTCTTTTGTAACTTGGCCTTCAAGTCTCTCTTCACAGTCTTTTCTAACTTACCGTTATTGATTCTTACAGTTATTTTTATCATGCAGTATTGTATAGTCCTTGCCAGTTATCGTTTTTTTAACAGCAACCTCTGTTTTAGAATCTGTTAAAAACTCTACCAGAGCTGGTGTTTCACTTGGCACTCCCCTATCCTTTTCTGTTTGACTATATTCTGATATTAGTCCTTGGTTGAGAAAGCAGTCTGTAACCTGCATTCCAAACTTCTGCTTAGCCTCATCCTTACTCTTATGACCTTTCTCTGTCTGATTATTTGCTTTCAGTACCTTGGATCATTTGCCAGTTTTCTCCAGTAAGTTGAAGTACCTGTTGCCTAATTTCTATACCCCTATTTGCAGTCATCCCTATTGGTAAAATCTCCTTTCTCCATTCCTGTGTTGGCCTGTTTTTAGAATGCTTTTTCTAACTTGATGAATATAATAGGTTTGGTGGTGGTTGTTCTCCATAAGTATCTGGATCTGCAGCCAAAATCCTACTCTATTTCCTTATTTATCAAATGTTACCCCTGTTTTATTATCCATTTCCACTTTGATTAAGCTATTGGTTAACTGTGCATCTCTGAAGTATCCATTCAGATAGGGTAATTCTAAACCACCTTGTTGTATGCCACATAACACTTACCCTCTCTCCCTTCCAAATAAATTCTTTCAATTCAATCATCCACAACTATAATAATAATTATAATTCTTATAATTATAATTAATAACTATAATAGCAGGTTTTGGTGGAATATAAATGCATTCCATTGTAATCCTCCCCTTGTCAGTAGCCCCTTACTGCAGCTGTGTTATCATGTTTTGTGTCTTTTTATCACTATTGGATCCCCTCTAACACTCATTTCTATCCTGATGTGTCTCCTGCAACATTGCTATTTGCATCCTACACTTCTTAATATAATTCAGTATTCTTTTTTGTATGACTGTATGTGGTCATTTACATTCCATAATAATATGGACAAGAGTAGCCATTACAATAGGAAACTACTTTTCCCACATGTTATACTTGACAGTTCTTTTGAATGTATATTTTCAACACGTGGTTTACATGCACACACACTGTTTGGCAGGCTAGTCTGTTCAGAAGCTTCTTCTCCTCTCCATTTGAACCTATGTCACATTTTCAAGACTTTTTGCCTTAATGAAAACACTCAAAAATGGACCCCCTTTTAACTTAGAACAAACATACAAAACTGTGTACTTTTTCAAAAAATGAACTTTACTTCTCCAGATACGAACATTTGCCCCAAATCAATAGTTCCAGCAACAGATACTACCTAATTTAAAATTAAATTTAGCTAAGCTAAAGCACACTTTAGTCTCTGTTCCCATTTGCACTGATTGGTCTGTCCTCTTTTGTTATCTCTGTTCCAGGTCAGATGTGGAAAAAAATAAATTGTAGTTTTCAGCCAGAAGAAAAATTACACTTACTGCCTTTAAATTAATGAACTAAATTGTGTGCTGTTCTATTAAATAGGTTAAAGTATTAAGTTTGCTAGAGAGGCTACTATGTCTTATTCACTTCCCCACAGTTTCAGACTTAATTTTTCACTGTGCTGCTTCCCTTTTTACCTTAATGTTTCCTTTTTCTGAGTGCTCAGGACTCTCTCAGTATTAATTGCATACGCAGAAAGCTTGTCTCAAAGCAAAACCAGTCAGAAATGGGAGAAAAATCGACTAACAACTTCGCAGATACATGAAAGAATCTGCAGATATACAGATTTCCATTGGCCAGCTGCCTGCACCTGACAAGTTTTCATTTCCCTGTTAGAGCACTTGTTAATGGAAAAAACGAGCTAAAAACTTTGCAAATGCAAGAAACCTCGTTTTCTTCATGCATTTCATCATTTTCTTTTATTTTACAAGCCTATTTGCTTAGAAAAAAACTTAATCTAGACATCCACCCCTATACAAACAGGGGAAACTACTATATTTTTTCTGCATGTATCAGTCTCCACCCCCACAGCAGCAGACCCAAATCACAACATTATATTAACCACATAACAGTTTTGTTGAGCTGTATCTTCAGACCTGTTAATGTAGTCCTTCACCAGTATGAACAGCAGAAGGCTTGGAGATGAACCGTGATTCAAACACACTCTCAATGGGAACCCCTCATTGAGTCCTAACCTTGTTCATACTTGTGTTATTGGGCCCTTTTACATAACCTGCACTAATTCAACCAATTTTGACTTTGAACCATCAAAGGAATGCCCAAATCAGCTTTCTTGGGACTTAGGCATTCTTAGACATGGAGAAAATGTATGACAATTTCTTTCCTCGCCTGCAGCTTCTTTACTATCTGTCTCACTGCAGACATTAGGTCTGTTGTGCTGCATTTCGATCTGAATCCAAACTGCTCTTTTCACATCATATTTTCTGCTGCTCCATAACTCTGTCCAGCACTTTCATACAGTTTAACAGGAGTTTCTACCTCTGTACTGCCCACAGTTGAGAATGTCCCCCTTTTGTTCTTGTACACTGGCACTAGAATGCTTTTTCTCTCTAGTCATCTGGGACACACCTTTCTTTCCATACTACTATGGGAACTCTAAAGACACATTTCTGTCTCAACTCACCCTGCAACTTTTGTATCTGTTTTGATTTCACATGAACTGAATGCTTTGCTTGATTTCATTTTCTTTAGTGCTGTATATCTTCTGTGGTGGGTTCTTCCCCTTTTTATCATAGGCTGTGTATGGGGAAGTATAGCTTATTATAGGGTTGTCTTCATTCAGAAGCTGCTGAGAGTCCTTCCATATGTGGACTAGTGAGCAGATTGTTGCTGGCAGCTGTTAACAATTTCTGGTGATCGCCTTTATCTTTCTGACTTTGCCTTGCAACTTGAGAGTTTCTTTTTGCCATCTACTTAAACATTTTCAAAAATATGAAAGAATGACCGTGACACATTGTTCTTTGCCATTGCGACTGATGTCCTAACCAACCAATAATCCTCCACCTGGTTCCTCTTTTCCATCCCCACTCCTTTCTTTAACTTCCTGGACTACTGCGTTTCATCACAAACTTTCCTTATATACCTTATTTCTCTACTTGGCTTGGCATGCTGTTTTAAGGCACTGACATTTTTCTTTAACTTCACCTATTTCCTCTTCTTCCTGAGGTTCCAGAGCCCTGAGTATTTCCTTGAACTCTTTTGCTTTCACTGCTGTCACTATCCTAGTCTCTGATTTTTATTTATTTGACATTTGTTAACCAGGTTAGTCTGACTGGGCAGGGTGGCCTTTTTCAGCAGAGACATTAGGAGAAAAGCTCCAAATACAAAGTTTGTAGTATAGCGAAAAAATTTCGTAATACAGTGAAAAATTCAACAATAGAGGAAGGTATGTTTAGGCATTATACATAGTCATTATACATAGCTATAAACTAATAAATCAAAAGAGAGTAAGAAACATACAAGTACATTCAATAAGAATGGTAATGTACTAATTATGAAGACAAGGTCAAGGCAAAGTATGGGTTAGAGAAGTCAGCAAGACAGTCCAATAAATGTGTAGTAATTATGGGACTAGGAAAGTCTAGAGGAGTAGTTGAAGTAGGGGACTGGTAGGAGGGCAGTTAGTGGAGAAGGAAGTGTGATCAGAAAGTTAAGTTACTCAGCAAGTAAGGCATGGGGGGGGGGGACTTAGTGGTTACGGTAGAGCCAACTGGGAGTGATGTTCATCCAGGAGGACGGCAGGAATTGCTTTAAGCTATTTTAAAGCTGTAGGTATTGTCAAGTCAGCGTTGTTGAAGAGGAAGTTTGTTCCAGACAGAAGTGACAGCATGGCTGTAAAGTATTTTATTGATGGATTTGTTGGGTTTTGAAATATGCACCAAGAGTTGGTCAGAGCTACATAGGTCGTGCTTAGGGATATGGGGGAGATGAGATTTGCCAGAGATGGTCAAGATAGAGGTTGGTAAAGGATAGAGTGGATCAGGTGGAGCTGTGGCAGGAGGATTTGGTGTTGAAGTTCTAGCCAGTGAACTTTTTTAAGGGAAAGGCAATGGTGGGTTCAATAAGGGAGATTACTGGTGAATTGAGCTGTTTTATTATAGGTAAGTTCAGGTTTGGAAATCAGGTTCTTTTGTAAGTGGGTAAAGACTGGGGCAGCATAGAGCAGGGTGGAAAGTAGGAAGACACGAGCTAGGCACTGTTTAGATTATTCAGGAGTTAGGAATTTTTTTGTTCCTGTACAGTAGTTCTAGTTTTTGGTGTGTCTTTTTGATGCAGTTATTGATGTGGATGTTGAATTTTAAGTTAATCGTCTACGTAAACCCTAAGGAGTTTAGTATGTAATTCAACTTTGATAGAAGTGTTAGGGAGGAGACAGAGAAGGAAGATGTGAGATGTTGGAGAGTTTTAGGCAGGAAGAGTAGGAGTGTAGTTTTGTTGGGTTACATAGAAGTTGGTTAGCAATGAGCCATTTTTTGACAGTGCAGAGATTCTTGAGTGAGGGTGAGTAGGTGAGGAAGTGATTCAGAAGTGGAAATGATAGAGTAGTCAGCATATTGAATCAGGGTGGAGTGTGGGGAAGAGTGGTAGAAGTTGTTAGTAAGGACATTGAATAAGAGGGACCCCAGGATTGAGCCTTGGGGAACCATGGTTTGAACAGAGAGAAAAGGAGTGGTGACAGAGAGCCATTTAACAGATTGTAGCCAGTCAGATAGGTAACTAGAGAAGCAGCCTAGTGTGGAGTTACAGAGGTTGAGGAAAGCTAATTTGGAGAGAATGAGATTATGGTATACCATATCAAAGGCTTTAGAGAGGTCAAGGAACAGGCAAGAGACTAATTTATTATTATCAAGAGATGAAATTGAACGAGTAAAATATATATAAGAGCTGTAGTGGTGCTATGATGGGGTCAGAATCCATGTTGTGTGGGGGTGAGTAGGTTCTCTTGGGTGAGATAAGACATGAGCTGTTTGCATATACACTTTTCAAGAGTTTTAGATAGGGGGATAGAATTGCAATGGGCCTGAAATTTGACGGGTCAGTGGAGTTACCTCCTTTGTGTAGGGTAAAACATAGAATTTTTTTCCAGATGGCAGGGTCAGTGCTTTCCTTAATAGAACGATTGAGGATGGCAACTGGGTAGGCAATGGAGGAGGCTGCTAACTTAAGAAAGGAAGGTGGCAGGTTATCAGCAGAGGGGTTGCAAGGTTTAAGTTTATTAAGAAACAGATGGATAGTAGCAGTGGGATTGGTTTAATGGAGAAAGGAGTAAAATGGGGAAGAGGGGGTGGGGTGTCAGCAATAGTTAGAATTAGGTTTGAGTAAGTTCTGTTATGGAGTTAGTAAAGATGGAGTTCAGTAAAGTGGCAGTTTTGGTAGAGGAGGAGTTAGCAAAAGGATTGGGAGGAGATGGGATTCTAGGATGTAAAATCTTGTTGATAGTGGACCAGAATTTTTGGGGGTTGTTACAAGGGTTTTTTTTATGGCGGAGTTAAAAAAAAAAAGTTTTTTGTCTAGGTTGATTTGTTTTTTAGTTGGATTTCAAAGTTCTCTATAGAGCTGGAGATTTGCAGTTGTTTTATGCTTATCCCAGGATTTCCAAGCACTGTCCCTTTTCTGCATGATGGAGAGACTGTCTTTATTAATTCAGGGAGCATATTTAGTTTTACCCTAAGTTTTCTGATGGGTAGTAATGAGCTGAGAATGTTAAGAAATGCACTGTTAAATTTTATGACAGTTTCATCAAGGGGGAGGTCATAAAGGAAAGACCAGTTGATAGAAGAGAGAGTTTGATTGAATAGATTTGGGTCAAAGTTTGTTAGGTTATTGCAGTCTCTGTATGTGTAACATTTAGTAGCTTTGGGAGGAGTGGTGTTGAATAGAAGTTGGGAGGTGATCATTAAGGGAGTCTGGTAGAGTAGTGGGGTTATGATAGTTATTAGGATGGGAGGTGAGAATCCAGTCTAGAAAAGAGATGGAGTTGGTTGGTTTATGTGAGTTGAGAGGTTATAAGTTGTGAAAAAGTATATGGATTGATACTAGTGGTGGGAGAATCAGAGGACAGAGTATTCCAGTCTGTCTACATCGTTTAGAATAATAGTTTCATAGGAGATAGTTTGAGAGATCTTAGCGCCTTCTCTGACTGTTTGTAGCTGAATGTGGCCACCAGTGGTTTATGCTATTGAACAGCTGTTTTATGGTGACTACTTTGAAATGTCTGATGTCCTGTCCTTACCAGGAAGAAGTCTACCTGAGTTGCACTTTGACCACTTGTGGATGTGATTTTCTGACTGACTTGCTTGGTGAATCGTATATTGGCCACCATCAGGCCATTTGGAAGATTGATTGTGGACATTGGCAGTCCTCATATTCTGTTCTGTCAGCTCCAATGTGAGCATTCAGTTTCCTCATTGTTAACACTGACCCATGTTGTCCTGCTTTATTTTCCAGATCCTGCAACTGCTGCTTTTCATCACAACTGTGCTATGTCCGCAAATCTATATTAATTGCAGCAATTATTAGTTCATTTTTGGCAGGTTTATTGTTTTTTACATCCAGCCTTGGCTGAACAGAAGAAACCCAGGTAACACAGGTCCTCAACCCATTTACTTTTTTTTTGGCATTATTCAGTGTGCTCAAATCACCGTAAGTTACATTTTACACTGTTGGGTGGCTAGCTTGGACACAGCACACAGTCTTTGATCTCCTGTCTAGCAGATACTGTGTTCCACAGTTGATGTCTGAAGCAGTTGTTCTACCCAGTTCTTCCCCTGACAGTCACAGCCTAGAGTCTGTGTTGCCACACATGACTCCATTCAGTCTTCGGTGCACTCTGTTGGCATATCTCTGAAGCTTGAGGTGGAAGGAACTCCATATAGAGAATGTGCAAACTCCACATATGCACTTTGGTAGAGGTCAGGTTTGAACTTTGAACCTTATGTGTAGGAGGCAAGGATTCCAGACCTCCTTCAGGGGGTTTAACCCTCCATGCCAAAATGCAATAGAAACTTTTCTTCCAATTCTGATTTATTTTATAGGAATCTGAATAAATAGTCTCAGCAAGGTAAAAGCAAGCTAAATTTCAAAAGGCAGTGTCAGGGAGGTTCAGTAAAGAAGGCAGTGTCCTCCTAAGATCAAGGACAGTCTTTCCTATCCTCATTTAAGTGCAATTTAAACCAGTGGATGGGTAGTCGGAAAGACGCTCCTTGTCTGGCACGTGTCTGTGATGGACAGAGGCAGTCAGTAAGTCACTCCCTATAAATCAAAATTGTGGGTCACATTTGGGTTGTATGGCTAAGCTTTTAAGGAGGAGTGTACACCTATGAACCTATTAAATATACTGACTTGTGTGCCCCATCATGCCCCCCCCCCATCCTGGTATCTCAGTAAAACTGTCCTAAAAATTGTCTTCACTTCTCTCTGTGGCACTAGATACCTTCATACACTTGAGGATTATTCAAAAAGGCTACATCTGACAGTGGGAGTCCCGTCCTTATTTTCAAGGGCTTCATCCGTCCATCCATCCTTCCATCCATCCATCCAAACCTTCCAATTTCTTCTTGTATTATATCAAATGTTGTTGCAGGGGGTTATAGAACCTGTTCTCCCAGATTAAATAGGGAAAAGAGTTTATTCAATGGAAAGGGTGAACATTCATATTAAAATTCAAAATACTGTGTCTGCAGTACCTATTAACCTGTAATCCCTCCTCAATTTTCTGTTAACTCTGGATTTAAAAGGTACTTATAATCAACTTTTCCAACGCTCAGATTTCGTATGCTTTTTAAGATTTTGTTTACCCTGTTTACAGTTTCAGTTCTTTGCATTGCTCTTTGGTTTGTCATCTGCTCCAAGGGTGTCTACTAAGTGCCTGGCTACTTTGGTAGCCCATTGCACGTTGCAGGGTATTCACCTTTTCCATATTTAGATGAACGAGGGACTTATTTTTTGCAGATTCTTTTACAGTTTGTCAAGAATCTCTGGCCTGGGTAAAAAAAAACTTTTTCTTAGTCTGAGGTTTCAGGTTAACATGGAGAAGTCTTCTCTTATTCCATCTCACAGGATAGTATTTACAGGATGTCTCCCAAACTCATCCTTCTTGATGCCATTATCCGAAGGACAAAACAGAATTTTACAAGGAACAATTTCTGATTTTTTTTTTCCAGGAGAATATATCAGGCTTCTGGGTTTCAAGGCCTCCCCATTACTCATTAGTCCTGTGGCCAGACTTCTCATGAGGAAAATTCAGTGGTTCTTTAAATCAGTTTGGACCCAAAACCAGCACCCTTACTTCAGATTCCATTACTGGGATTTGTAAAAAGTGAGTTACTATGGTGGATAAATCAGTTGTCACTCCTCTCCGGTCTCCCTTTTCCCTTCTGAGCCCTACTCAGTCTGTAACTACAGGTGCCTCAGCCTTTGCCTGAGGAGCTGTATACAAGGAAGTGAAAGTTCAGGGTCTGTGGAACAAACAGGACAAATCAAAGCACATAAATGTCAAAGAAACAATGGCTGTATTAAATGCTGTCAAATCTGTGAACCGTTTTTAGATTCCAAACCATTTACTAGTAATTGCAGACAGCATTACAGTGATTTGATAAATAAAAGGGGAGGATCATATCCTTCCCCCTTTGCAGACTAACAAAGGTAGTCTGGAAACCGGCAGCTTTGTACAAAAGCCCTCCAGTCTACTTGCTTTCTATCAGAGAAGACTGTTGTAGCAGACGAGCTGAACAGATGACCAGGACAGACCTGGGTTCACTTCAGATGGTTGAGTTACCAAAAACTCAAAACCCATATGGCCGAGTTTTTGGAAACTCGAAAATCTAAAGTGAATAAAAAAAACCCACAGAGAACACTAAAACAACCTGTCTGCAGGGGGGCAAACATCCTGCACCCCCACACCATCTCTTGCTAACATATAGGAACTCCGAGATCGCACTACAGTGTGGACACCGGAAACCTCCCGTTCTGTGCATCTGCATACGGCACGGAATGGGAGATTTCCCTTTTCTTTGCTGTAGTGTGATATCGGAGTTGGTATATTTAAGTAGGGGGTGTGTGTGGGGGGGTGCAGTGGGGCTTGCCTCCCTGCAGACATGTTGTTTTAGTGTTGTCTGTTTTTTTTTTTTTTTATTCAGTTTAGATTTTTGAGTTTCCAAAAATGTGATCATATGGTCTCGGCCATATGGGTTTCGAGTTTTTGGGAACTCGATCATCTGAAGTGAATCTACAGACCCCCACTAATGGAAGTTACACCTAGGGGTCTTGCAAGAGTTGATTTAACTGTGGAAAGCATGACACCTGAAGTA
Organism: Protopterus annectens; assembly: GCF_019279795.1. NCBI lineage: Eukaryota > Metazoa > Chordata > Ceratodontiformes > Protopteridae > Protopterus > Protopterus annectens. The sequence goes on from NC_056729.1 coordinate 516,037,968, forward strand.
GATCTGTTTGCCTCCATTCACAACAGACAGTTAAAAAAATTCTGCTTTAGCTCGTCATACAGAAAGGCCTGCAAGACAGATACCTTTCCATTCCCAGGAATGGGAATGTTGTGTGCATTTTTCCACGCTTTCATATGATAACCATGGATGTTCATCATTCACACTGCCTCAGTGGCATTTTGGGTCATCTGCGAAGGTAACCTATTACTGGCCAGCTTTCAAAAGCTCAGACTCTCCTCCCTCTCTCTTCCTGTGAGATCTGATAGTCTGAGTATATCCTGGGAGGGAAATCATTGGCTGTAACAGGAAGTGAGTGGTCAGTCTTTTTCTACCATCCAAAGAAGAAAGTCCTGTGACTGTTAACAGTATCCAGTACTGATTTTTCCAACTTACTGCTCAGATAAGCCTCAGTTGGGGACCACCTTCTCCTCATTTTTTTAGATTTATTATTTGCTTATTTAAAAAATATATATATATATTTTATCAGTGTTCACAGTAACGTCTATGGGAATTTCTGCTTGTAGCAGTGTTTATTTGGCTTTAGTGTTTGACAAATGTGTGTTATTTTCTGTTTCTCATGAAACTTTCAGTACTTCTCTCAGAAGTACAGTGTATATGTGTGCTGGTAGACTTTAGGGGTTGTCTCATGCAGTCAGAACTGCAAATTAATTGTGCTTGTATTTACTGTTGTCTGCTTTATTTTCATCTTTTAATAGGAAAATGCAGAACTTTTAGCATTTATATGTTATTTACTATATATATGACTCTGCTTTGTACATTTTTAACATCAGATCATGGATTTACCATGAATTAAGGTATTTGGAGGTACTGTGGAGATTTTACACACTCTGACAAGAAACTATAATTTAAATTGCTATTAAACATTGTAATGGCAGGTAACACAATTAAAGTCTATGGAGCTAGTGTTTAACACTGGTTTGGCACATTGTCTGGTTTGGTGTTTGGACTTTGTGTACTGGAAATTGCTTAACTTCTATCAGTTGTAAAATAATTCTGAACACACTTCAAATTGACTGTTTTTTGTGATAATAGGAGAGTGTTGTTCATAGGTAGGTACTAGGCTATCGGCCCTGGGGCCTATACAAGCCCAGCCGAAAAGGTACCCTGGCTTTTGCCACCCAAGAAAATGATTTTCCTGTGCCACTGTCGAGCAGAGCCACAGAGGTGATCCCCGGGGTGAATTTCCTATTTCCTATCCGATCATCAAGATTTTTCTTGGAGTGCTAATGAGGAGCTTTGTTTGATATAGATAGGTAGATTATTCCAGAGTATGGGAAGTCTCTGGGCCAGGGATCTATCCCTCCGGCATGTTCTGTTTATTGTGGTGACAAGGTTTAGGTCCCTAGAGCGTGTAGCTCGGAGGGATTGGGATTTCTTTAAGTGGAGCATGTCCAGCAGCTCTGGGTTTGACATAGCTTTGTATGTTAGGCAGAGATCACCTCTGAATAGGCGATATGCGATGGAGTAAAGCTGTAGAGTTAGTTGTGTTGGGATATACTTACTACTAGAAACTTTGTGTTTATTGTGGTACATTATCCAGTACTGTCAGTATATCACTCAGGTTGGTGTTCTTTCCCCTGACTTGAAGGATCCTAAATTTGGTATCCCCCCACTAAATGCAATAAAAAGAGTTACTGTGGTGGATAAGTCAGTTGTTACTCAACTCTTGTCTCCCTTTTCCCCATTCTAACTCCTTCTCAGTTTTTAATCTAAAAAGAAAAAAAACAAAAATATGCCTCAGTCTGCTGTTATTTATTCTTTTGGGGCCAGTGCTCGACCTGCAGACCACTTACTTTTTGCCCCATCTCTCTCTAGTGTAGCTTTGGTGGACACTATGGAATGGGGTTTAGACCCATCCTCTGGAGCTGTTCAGTATCTGGCACAGGTATAAGAGAACCTAACCCTTTGGGTACAGGGTAAGAGATCCCTTCCCAGACATAATACTCTGTCCCCTGATATTTTTTCTTGTAGTGAGGTTCAGAAGCAAAAGAAACAGAAGCTTTATCATACAGCTGATAATCAGATTATAGCTGTGTATAAGGCTGATGTAGTTTCCTTGGTTGTCTGTTTGCAGACTGCCAGTTCTGGTGGTTGTGTTCCCATACATGGCCGTAGTGCTAGTTTGGCTAGAGACCTTTCTCTGTCAGAGAATAATGAAGAATCTGAGGACGAAGATTTCCCAGCTGACACTGAGTTGAGGCACTCTGATTCTTTGGGAGGTAAACCTGATCTTAAGTCTAAACAACTGTTTACTTTTCCTCAGATGACTGCTAGATTTAGTGGTGCTTTTTCTGGAAACCATTTTGGAATTACCCCAGAGCTAGGCAGGGTATATGACCTTATAGAGGTAGAGATTCCCAGTTATGTGGCTATCCTTCCTGTCTTACAGGTTACCAAAGATTTTTATAAAGCTGTCTATAGGACACCAGTATCTATTCCAACAGTTACTAAAAAGGCTCTGAGAAAATGCAGGATCTCCTCTGATATTACAGGTCTGTCTTCTCATTTGACTGTTGACTCAGATGTGATTTACCCAGCTGCCTGCTCAAATAAAAGTTCTTGGCTTCGTTTAATCCAACTCCCTCCTGATAGAGGGAAAATGGCTGTATTTTCAGGGGAAAAAGCATGTCTCTTTTTAGTAATCTAGTCTTTAAAATGTTAAATTATCAAGGCTATATGTGGAAATTTTATTTTATAGTGTGTTTACAGTTTGGATGATTTTTGCTGCATCTTTATCTGCAGAGCAAAAATCTTTTATGAATGAAATTGTTTTTAATTTGACTCTAGTTTCGAAACATGCTTTGAGAGGTGGGCTTGAATGTGCAGACACCGTCTGAAGAAATGATGCCTTTTTGTTGTATTAAGAATGTATGCTTGGCTATGTAATCATCACCTTTTAAATCATCAGAGAAAAGTTAAGTTTTGACTGTACCTTTTAAGTTCTAAATCAGTGTTTGGGCCCTTTGTTGCATGGATTCTAAAACAGTGGGGTGATAGAGGCAAGTTAATGCATGGGGTATCTAGGATGTTTCATGTACCCAAGCTCTTCCCAAACAAGGTGTCTTCCTTCAAGGGGCAGAAGAAACAAAAAATCCAGCAAAACAGTCAGGAATCGAAAGGAAGGTAGCATGAGGATAATTCTCAGAAACCATACATGAAGTTCCTTTCTGAAAAAAAAATCAACCCCCTGCAAAGGAATAACTATGCTGAGTCACAGAGCACTCCCTACCTCCCACCCCTCCTGTCATTCCTTTTCTTTTTCCTTTCCCCAGTATCTCTCTCATCCCTGCAACCTGGCTGCAAGTAGTCTCAGACGAATGGTTCTAAGAATAATCCGGAGGGGATACATTTATCTGTGAATAGAAAATCCTCCCCCTTTCAAGGGAATCCCTCCACACCCACCAGACCAGACAAAGCTGTTTCCTGCACTGCTCCATCATATGGTAGAAGCAGGGGTCATTGAACCAATGCCTTTGATGTACAAAGGCAAAGGATTTTTGGTAGCAAAAAAGGTTCAGTCCTGGAGACCTGTCCTAGATTTATACTTTCTTAACACCTTTGTAAAATTTCAGAAATTTTAAATTCTTACCTCACAGTAGGTCCTAACTTTGCTTCCAAACAACTGATGTTCTGTAGTCCTATCTCGCCTTCATTCTTACACTTGGATTCGGAGCCGAACCTCGGCTCCGACTCGTCAATTTTCTAGCTCAAAATCTTCTGGTTGGCTCGTGGCAAGGAGGTATGCCATAATGCACCGCTGACATATCCCAGATCTCGTTTGCCGCTCTTTGAGCTCAGGTGTGCTTCTTCTTGGCCGTGGCTAAGTGAAGTTTTTTCTACTTGTTATTCAGTCTTTTTACTTCAAAAAGAGTTGTATTCAACTTACTAGTGATCATTTATAATCTGGTGTCTGTTTTAGGCATTTTGTGACATTGTTTGCTCTGTTTTTCCTGTTTTTGATTGGCCGTTCTACCGTAGCCCAGTTGTTGTGTATCCCTGTATCGCCTTTTGTCTTTCTTGCTATTTGGGTTGTCTAATTGTTTCTCTTTCTAAACTTATTTTCACCAAGGGCTAGGCCCGTTTAAGTTAGAGGACCTAGTCCTCTGTTCTGTTGCTCGTGTTCTCCTTTCAGGGCTAGGCCCATTTAAGTTAGAGGACCTAGTCCTCTGTCTGTTACTTGTTTTCTCTTCTTCTAGGCCTAGGCCCGTTTAAGTTAGAGGACCTAGTCCTCTGTCTGACTGCTGTTTCCACAGGACTAACAGTTTAATTAGAGGTAGTTCCTGTTTTGTTTTTCCCTTTTGGTTTTCTGGCATTGATGTTTGTAATTGTACGGATATGTCTAAAGATGCGAAGGACCACAAGCCTTCTGGCTTTAAAAACTGTACTAAGTGTGCCCAAAAAATGTCCCTGACAGATGGGTATACAATTTGCATCTACTGCTTAGGTGCTATTCACCTTTAAGAGTCTTGCTCCTTTTGCCATGCTTTTAGTCCTCGGGTCCTTCAAGAGAGAAAAAACAAACTCATTTTGAAAGGCCTGTTAAAGCATTCTTTTGAGGATGAGTTGGCTTCTTCTTCCTCCTCTAGTTCTAGGTCACCATCTTCCAAAAAGGACAGTTAAATCCACAAAAAAGGCGGTCTCCCACTCACTTGGTGTCGTCGGAGCTGCCAGACAAAATTGCCAAATTGACTACTTCCTCTTTGGCTCCACTGGTTTCGGTGCCGACAGAGGTTACAGATATGGAACAATCAGATTCGGTTCCAAGTGTTTCGGAGCCAATAACAGAGTCTGTGTCTCTGAGACGGTCAGCTAAACTTTGTCCGGTCTCTCTGACACTCTGATCACCTATTTTTCAGCAGTCTAGGTCCCCCACTTTATCCTCCAGGTCCTCAAGGAGCCTTTCTAATGAGGACGTTGAGAGAGTGGTGCACAGAATCTTCAGACATTGGTGCTGGCAAATTTACTTTCGGCTCCGTCCCAGTTGGCTCCAGAGCCTAATGAGCCCATACACCCTGTTACTGTTCTTCCTCCGAGCCGCTCCGGTGCATCGGACCTAGAGATGTTGGTGCCACTTGCTCCGAAAAAGTCGGTTCCAGCTACTTCAGTTGGTCTCTTGGTTCCAGTATCCTCTCTGACCCCTTCAATGCCGTATGTGGAGTCTAGGGTCCTAAGCTCTCGTCGGGCCCGAGGGGGATGCTTGGACCCAAACTTTGGTTCCGAGCTTGCCTCTCGGTGCTTCGGCGCTGGTGAGTTCAGACCCCACATCTGCCTCGGAGCCCATCTCCTCAGCATTAAGGACTGCCTTTGCACCTTCAGAGCAGGGGGCATCCTCGGAGCTGGTAGGGTCTTTTTCAAGGTGATGAGGAGTGTTCTGTCCAAGTCTTCAGTTCCAACTAGGGGCACCGGCACTCTTCCCCTAAAGCGCAGACTTCAGTCTCAGCACCTTCTGTCATCCAACACAGTAGAGACTCGCAGCCTCAGGAACCCTCTATGAGTGGTCCCCAGTCTTCCGAAGTCTCCCTAGAATTTCCTTCTGAGGAACCCCCTCAAAAGAAAACTTGTAAGAGGAAGCATGTTGACTCCCCCGATGAGTCCATTACATCAGACACTGACCTCGAGGAGTCAGAAGGGTCCCCCAAGTCGTCGTCTGATGATATTTCCTTCGCAGATATCCTTGAGATCCTGAAACAGAGAGGCAGCTGGCCCACCACCTCCCCTTCTGATGAGGAGTCAGTGTACCTGAAGGCTTTCTCGTCTCAACCTTCCTCCTCTTGGGTGTCTCCACCTTTCGACGAGCTTCTGGATCCAGTGAATCGAAAGATGTGGGAATCTCCTGATACTGTCAAGCCAGTTCTTAGAAGACCTAATAAATTCTTGTCAGCACCTCAGGACAAAGATTTTCTCACTAAAAGGCATGCCAGTAAATGCCATGGTGGTGGCAGCAGCCACCAAAAAGGAACTTGCTGAAACTTCCTCCACTATCCATCCACTGAACAGGGAGTCTCAAATGATGGATAGGTACAGGAAGCGTATCTTTTCTTCAGCAGCTTTTATACTCAGATCGCTGAACTACCTGTCTCATTTCACTAGGCTCCAGAGAGATCTCCTGAAAGAGCTGGGAGATACTCTGCAAGGTAACATATCTGAAGTGGTGTCTAAGTTTAATGCACAGATGTCTACCTTAAATTCTGTCAGAAACGCCTCCATGCGGCTATCTTATGCAGCGGATGGAGCGAGTTGGGCAGCGGGTTCAAGAGTTTCTCTTGGAAGACACTTCTGGATGTGCTTGTGTAATTTTGCAGAGGCCTTTAAGTCTACATTTGCCAACGCCCCCTTTGATGGATCCTCATTGTTTGGATCCAGGGTAAAGGACACACTCACCAGGTGCGAACAGGAAGGGAAAACCCTGTCTGCTGTGGGAGTCTGTATTTCCACTCCTAGACCCTATCCCACAGGGCAGAGGGGGGGGTGGAAAATGTGGTTTAAGAAGTCGCAAAGGTTTTCCAGGACACACAGGGTGATTCTTTCTCCAGAGGCAGAGGAGGAGGAAATAATGGTAGACGCCCCAGAGGCAGGGGAGGCCCACAGAACCAGGGAGATGGTAATTCCTTTCGTGGTCATCCCTACCAGCGCTCCTGAAAGGAGGCCCGACTGTGCGTCTCTGGAGCCAGTTGGGGGACGTATATCCTTATACCCAGAAGCCTAGTGTGATATCTCTCAAGACTAGTCGGTACTAAGGATAACTACCAGAGGATACTGTATTCTCTTCTCTTTTTCCCCTCCTCAGATCAGAAGAATCCCGGATGTTTCACCCAATCACAGGGGTTCAGCAACTCTAGAAATTCAAAAGTTGCTCGTAAAGAGAGTCATCCAATCTGTCCCTGTAGACCAAGTAGGATCTTACTCCAGATTCTTTTTGGTGCCAAAAATAACAGGGGACTTGAGACCCATCTTGGATCTCAGCAAATTGAATGAATCTGTAGAGAAGTCCAAGTTCCGAATAGTCACTTTACGGTCGATTCTCTCATTGTTTGGGAAAGACATTTGGATGTGCTCTATAGATTTCCAAGATGCGTACTACCACCAGAATGGACAGATCATCAAGGAGTCACTTACGCTTCCGGCTGGGGGCAGTCCATTACCAGTTTCGTGCCCTGGCCTTTGGTCTCACCACAGCCCCCAGGGTGTTCACCATATGCATGGCAGTGCTAATGGCTCACTTGAAATGCCTTGGATTCTAAGTGTTTCCGTACCTGGATGACTGGCTCCTGACTGCCGCCACCAGGCATCTACTATTACAGGCCAGGTACGCCACCATTATGACTTGCTTGCAGCTAGGGATTACAATAAACTGGCAAAAATCTGCATTGTCGCCCTCTCAGCATGTGAAATTCATTGGCGCTGAAATAATTACCGTCACAATGAGGGCTTACCTCCCCGTAGAGAGAATCCAGAATCTCAGGCATCAAATTTGAAGTCTACTTCCACAGCGGAAGGCAAAAGCAAAGACGCTGCTCAAATTGTTAGGGATGATGGCCTTTAAAATAACATTACTCCCATTAGCCAGACTGCACATGAGGTTCTGTAGTGGTTACTTTTTGCCCAGTGGTCGCTGCAGCAACTACCTCTCTCTCACCCCATCCTGATAACAGAATCATGCAAACAGGATCTTCGCTGGTGGACCCAGTCCAGCCATCTGACCACAGGCAGACCGTTTGTTCCATCTTCCCCTGTCGCCACCATGACCACGGATGCCTCCCAGATAGGGTAGGGAGGGGCATTACCTACGGAGAACAGTCCAAGGCACGTGGCAGGAACACTAGGCTCATTTGCATATCAATGTCTTGGAGATGAGAGCAGTGCTTCTGGCGTTGCACGCACTTCACAGCTTTCTCCCTCTAGGGATGGTTGTGATCCACTCGGACAATATATTGGTGGTATGGTACATAAACAAACAAGGAGGGACCAAATCTTATCCCCTTTGCAGAGAGGCCCTTCAAGTGTGGGAGTGGGCAGTGTCTTCCCAACGTTTTCTGATTGCAACGCACATTCCATGGAAAACCAACATGATAGTCGACAGGCTCAGCAGGGCGATTCTGATGCCTCACGAGTGGTCTCTGAATCCACACGTTGTGGAACAGATTTTTCGCAGATGGGGTCAGCCTTGCTGTGATCTCTTTGCCACCCCTCTGAATGCCAAATGCAGCAACTTCCTAACCCTGATCCCCCCCCAAAGGGGGAGGCACCCAGAGATGCACTTGTTCACGATTGGCCCTCGGGACTTCTCTATGCCTTCCCACCATTTCCCCTGATATCAAAGGTGATTCAGAAAGCAAGATCCTTTGGAAGCAAAATGATCCTCATTGCTCCTTACTGGCCTTGTCAGATTTGGTTCCCCTTCCTCGGACCTCACCTAATCGATGAACCTGGGAGTCTGGACCCATTGCCAGATTTACTGATGCACATGTTAGGGGTGTTCTTTCCCTCTCTCCACACCCTCAATTTGACAGCGTGGTTGCTCCTATTCCATCTCTAGTCAGGCTTTATGACTTTTCTCCTAATGTTGTACATACTCTGACATCATCTCACAAACCTTCAACTAGAAATATTTACGCCAGTAAGTGGAAAAGGTTTTCCTTCTGGGCTCGTGATTGAAACCTTGATCCCTATACAGCTCCCATTTCTGCCATTTTGGAGTTTCTTACACAGTTGCTACATCAAGGTTCAGCCGCTGCCACTATTAAGGTTCAGCTGGCAGCTATTTCTACTTTTCATTTGGCTAATGATCCTAACCTTATGGCGCATAAACTGTGTAGAGCTTTCCTTAAAGGGGTCACATTATTAAGACCCCCAGTTATGGACCCTGTGACACCCTGGGATTTGAATTTTGTACTTCAAAAACTTACTTTGCATCCCTTTGAACCTTCAGCAACTTGTGACCTCAAATTCCTTTCGTGGAAAACCATATTTTTAGTGGCTATTACATCTGCAAGGAGGGCCTCAGAACTGCAAGCCCTCTCTATTAAGCAGCCTTATTTGGTATTTCACAGAGACAGGGTTTCTTTATGGACCAACCCTTCCTTTGTTCTTAAGGTCTCTTCTCAGGTCAATATTAGTCAATCCATTGAACTTGCCTATGTTTTTCCCTAATTTTTCTGACAAGGCAGAGTACAAATTTCACCAGCTTGATGTTCATAGACCATTGCGATTTTATCTCAATAGAACTAAGAGTTTCAGAAGGTCAGACCAATTGTTTATTTCCTTTTCGGATGCAAGGAAGGGCCTACCAGTCTCAAAACCCACTTTATCACACTGGATTTCAAGCTGCATTTCATTCGTTTATATGTCCAGTGGCAAAGATCTTCCCTTCAAGGTGAAAGCCCACTCTACCAGATCTGTTTCTACTTCGGTAGCTTTTCAAGCAAAGATTCCAATGGATAACATTTGTGCAGCAGCAACAGGGGCTACACCTCATACATTCATAACTCACTACAAATTGAACTTTGCTTCCAGGAACAGATCTTCCTTTGGTTCCACAGTACTCAGGAGCATTTTCCCGTGAGCCACCCAAGATAAAGGTGCTAGGGATGCTGCCCCAAGTATAAGAACGAAGGCGAGATAGGACTACAGAACATAAAGAAGTTATGTACTCACCATAACATTAAATGTTTGTAGTCTGTCTTGCCCTTCATTCTTACTATCCCACCCTCCTGTCTCCTCCTTTGAGGACCTGGAGGATTTGTGACCATTGCCTTATCTCTATGTTGAGACCTTTCTACATGGTTTGTTCTTTGTCTCTATATATTTACTACTTGCAGCAAACAAGATCTGAGATACGTCAGTGGTGCATTATTGCCACGAGCCAACCAGAAGACTTTGAGCTAGAGAATTGCCGTGTTGGAGCCGAGGTTCGGCTCCGAACCCAAGGGTAAGAATGAAGGGCGAGATGGACTACAAACATGGAATGTTATGGTGAGTACACAACTTCTTTTTTTATGGTGACTCTAGATCTCAAGGACACTCGTCATATTCCTTTTGACCTAATTTCAAGAAATTTTTTGAGGTTTGCTGTGTTTGGCTTACATTATCAGTTTTATGCATTACTCTTTGGGCTGTCTACTTGTAGAACCCTAGGCATCCACATTTTTCCTTAAGACCGCTTGCTAATTTGTGCAGATTCTGTATTCATGTGCTTGGAGTCCCTAGATAAGGTTCCATCTGTCCTTTCCCACCTGAGCTTCAAATTGAACCCTCAAAAGTCCTTTCACACATTCGCTCAACAAATTGTTTTCCTGGGGTGTTTGATAGACGCAATAAAAAAGATTGCCTTCCTGCCAGAAGACAGAGTTCTAGCAAGGCATTTTCTTGGATTTCTCTCTTCTAGGCATGGCTTCAGCAACAGAGTTCCTCAAAGTTCTAGGCCTTATGAAATCAATAGTCCTCATGATGTCACTAGCCCGACCACACATGAGAAAAATTTCAGTGGTACTTGAATAATTGTTGGACCCAGTATCTTCATCCCTTGGATTTCCAGGTACCTGTACTGGGATTTGTAAAACAGGAACTACAGTGTTGAAGGGATCTACTGTCTCTGAATCCAGGACTCCCTTTCTCTCTTCAGATCCAAGTCCATCCTTTTCAGAGACTTCAGATTGTGCATGAGGAGCAGTGTCCACGGGAGTTCAGGTGCAAGGATGTCTTGTGGGGTCCATGGGACATGCCAAAACACACAAATGTAAAAGAGTGATTGGCAGTAATTCATGCCTTTAAAAGTTCTTTACCACTTATGGACCTCAGGTCCTCCTTCTATGGTTACAGATAACACTACCATGATGTGATACCTGAACAAGTAAGGGGGTGCAAGATTATACCCTCTTTGTCAGATGGCCTTGGAGCTGGCTCTGTAGCATTCTATGACTCTTCAGGCCTCATACATTCTGTCAGAGCAAAACATAATTGCAGACTGACTGAGCAGATACTGAACAGAACCTCACGAGTGGAAGCTCTGTGTAGAAGTCAAATGTGAGGAACAGTGCAAGTGGATGTTTGCTAAAGTTCTTCTGAGCCTACCTAAATATCTCTAAGTTTTGCAAAGTTTTTGTGTGTTGTGAACATTTCTCAGGGTTAATAAACTTATTTCCAAGGATTTCTGATATTGCAGGAATTCTGATTTCTGTTGTAAAGCATTTATCTGATTGGCCTGAGGGTTTAACTCTGTGTAAAAGTCTTTCTTCCTGCTGGTACAATTGCCTTGCGCAAACTCTGTTCCCTGTGGTTGCATATAAACAAACCTCTACAGTTTAAAATCCTCTATAGGAAACGCTGTCCGTAGTCTCCCACTGTTCACAGCTGCTCAAAGAGCTGCCAGTTTGTGCAGAGGCTGGTACCACTGCAGGTCATCTAATAGTATACTACTAAACACTCTCACTTTGACCCTTAAGTAACTCTCCTCTACTCCTTCCCATTTATAAATTGTTTTTTTCTTGCCTTACATAGCGTAGGCTAGATTAAGATCTGCTGAATCTAGACTGTTTGGTATCACTGTGCTCTTAAACCAGTCATCTTACATTGAGGGCCTCTCTGCACCATTGTGGCAGAAGTGTATAGCTCAGGACACATCTGAGTTCAGGATTACCAAGGAAAGACTCAGTTTGGGGCTTTCCCCTTGGTAGTTTATAAGCATTGCATTTGCTCATTGCTGTGCACTGCGCAGCAGGGTTTAGCAGTGCCCTGTATAGGTCATTTTTCCCTAGATACCTTCCAGTAGAACCCCCCAGGCTTCCCTGCTGAGCAGAGGGAAACTCAGTTGCACTCTGAGCGGTCTTCTCACACTAATCATCCACAACCTACTATGCACCCACTATCTTTGAGACAAACTAGCCCACTAGTTAAGCCGAAGTCTTAAGTCCAGCTTGCTCATTTCCTTCCCAAATACCACATTCAGAAAAATCCTGCCACAATGGATGGGCAGTTTCCCATCATTTCTCTTGCCAGCTTGATTGATATGGGCATCATGAGGCAATGTAGCAATTTGCTCCATGTATACTGACAACCATTTACTCCTAAAGCAAACTAACATCCTATGTGAGTGATGCAAATACACTGTGGAACTGGAATCAGTTCTCTCACGTAAAAACAGACTAGACATCAAAATAGGTTGTCAGCACACACTCTTCACCTCTCATGCAAACCTCACCTCTCATGCAAAATAAGGTCACAACACATAAACCCTCATATGTGGAGGTACTTACTGAAAGCCTACCAAAAGAACAGAGACCTTCTAAACGCACACCACCCACACTTACCACTAAGCAAAATGAAACCACTACATATATCAACACACACACATTCGCATCTCATCATATAAGTGACTCCATAGTGAGACACACACATGTACCCCTCACCAGATTGGACAAGAAGGTCGGGGGTCAGCTGTCTGTCAGGTGCCAGGATGTGACAAATCATGCAAGCACTCAAGTCACTCAACAGCAAGTACTGTTATGACCCTGTCATAGTCCATGTTGGAATGACTTCAGATGTACCTCTGAACTATATTAAGACAGACATGGTGGAACTCTGAGTATGTGCTCCAGACAGGTATGTGCCTAGCCCTAAGAAGTATCCTTCCCTTACCCAGGATAATGCCACAATGTAAATAAAAAAAAAAATGATTGACTTCAACAATTGGCTCAGCTTCTGGTCTGTCCAGGGGGATCCAGTATCTGTCACCCTTGGAGGATATGGTAGCCTGACTTCTGTGCTTTGCTAGAGATGATTTGTACCTGTCCCTCCTAGGCTTTTGAATACTGGTAAAGGCTCTTCCCTCCCCCATAGTGCCTTTTTTAGGCAATGTCAAAACAACAAATTTTCTAACGTAACAAAATCTAATTGAGACAAACTCAGGGTTGTGCTGCTTAATGCTAGGAGTTTAAACACAAAACTGGACTCCCTGGAAGCACTCCTCACCTTGGAGGGTGCTGACATCTGTGCAGTTAGTGACACATGGTTCAAGGCTGCTGAAAGCACCCCAGCCGTGCAAGGCTACAATGCCTTCCACATGTTCAGACCTCAAAATGAGAGTGAAGGAACCAAAGGTGGGGGTCTATCCATCTTCATTAAAACCAAATGCACTTTGAGACTGGTCAAGCAGCATGACTAACTACTCCATGGTCCGGTTAACTATTGGGAAAGTACCATACCACATCATTGCTAGCTATAGATCACCTACCATGAACCAGAATAAGCAGACTGCCTACTTGAATTTCCTGGAATCCCTTAAATGCAGCCCAACCCCTTAGTCATGGGAGATTTCAGCTATTCTTCCATAGGCTGAGGGACATACACAAACAAAAACACGCTCGCCCAGAGGTACCTGGACTTTTTAACACAAATGCTCTGGAACAGATGGTCTGCACCCCTACTAGGGGCTCTAATATTCTGGACATAGTACTCACCAACATGGGGGTCACTGTACTTCCCATGTGTGAGTCCATCCCTGGTTAGGTTAGACCACACATCAGTCTCATTTGAAGTAACTAATGGAACCAAAACTCTCACAGGAACAAAAATTATAAAAAAATTTAACAAAGTAACTACAGACTACTAAGTAGTGGTATAAGAAGCTTTGTACCACCTACAATTGCAGACATCAATGATTACTCTGCAGAAGTGTGTGGAAATGCCCTGTACAAACACTTAAGTGACGGCATAAACTCTGCTGTAACTGACTGGATCAAAACCAGGTCTTCCTGTAAAAACAAGCCACTGTGGTGGACTTCAAGTATAAATAGATTATATAAAAAGAGGAAGAAACTGTTGTCCAAAAGCAAGAGGCATAGCACTCTGCAGAGGAAGAGTTCCTTTGTATGCCTAAACAAGAAAATCAGAAATCTTGTAAAATCTTCTAAAGCAAATTATGAAAGGATAACGATAAGGCATTCTTTAACTACATCCGAAGTTTACAAGGGAATGCTCAGCTTTGTGCTGAAGTGGTTGTAGATGGGATCACTCATACTACACCAGAAGGTATTGCCGACCTGCTAGCTGACAGATTTGTAGCAAACTTTGCCCCCTATCCCCACCTACCATATACCAAAGCATACCTGACACCAGTCCTTTGCCTAGTATGTCTAGAGAACGGTCATCTCTACGCTCGCCAAGGCCAAAAGCACTGCCTCAGTGGGGCCAGATAATATCCCAGGTTGTTTACTAAACAATCTAAAACAAGACCTAGCGGACTCGCTTGGAGTTCTCTTTAGTCATAGCTTGAGAAATGGCTATGTTCCTGCAGAATGGAGAAGAGCAACAGTAATTTCCCTGCACAAAGGACCAACTGACCCTGGAAACTACAGAACCATAAGTCTAACCAGCCTCCTATGCAAAGCCATGAAAGGAATTGTCATGGATCTTTTCAACAAGAACACAGGTGGCCTCCAAATGCTGGGCCCAACCCAGTTTGGCTTCATTAAGAGTAGATCATGCTTATTAAACCTGGTAGACCTCTTTGAGAATTTCACCAAAATCATGAACAAATGTAAGAGTGCACACAGCCTATCTCAACCTTGCCAAGGCTTTTGACACAATCCCCCACTCTGGCATCATTGAGATCCTCTCCCAGGTGAGGATTAACCCTTGTGTTACTAGATGGGTAGCCAGTTGGCTCACTGTCAGAACACACACTGTCAAAATTGGTGACTCCACCTCCACAGTAGACCTGTCACCAGTGAATACCACAGGGTTCTGTGCTGGGCCCCTTACTGTTTGACATCTGTTTCTCAGAATTCCAGCCCAAAGTAGACGGCCTTTGGCTCGCCAAGTTCACTGATTGCAAACTGGGAGAAATCATTGCATCCCTCAACAATGTCAACATATTACAAGAAGGGTTAACACAAACGAATGATTGGTGTCAAAGTGATAGTCTAAAACTAAATGCAAAAAAAAAAAAGCATTGTTATTCCCTTTGGCAAAACGGAATTCTATGCAAATTACAATATTGACAGCAATCCTGTGAGTTCCAACCCAGTGTTGCGAGACTTGGGAACACAGGTTGATAGCAGTCTGAACTTCAACCACCAAGTTTCCACAGTGGTAAGGAAAGCCTTCTATATAGAGCACCTCACAAGCAAGGGCATAGCATTCAGATCAAGGGATGTTATAACTCCACTGTAATCAACCCTAATCAGACCACTAATAGAGTATAATGCACCCTTTTTGCATGTACCTCAGCAAACACCTGCAGCAGCTGGAGAGACCTCCGAGGTTTCTCACTAAGAAAATACAGGGACTCCAAACCATGATCTACATGGCCAGGCTGAAAGCCTTGTTACTTTACTCTGTATCTTATAGGCTGCTGAGAGGCGACTTGTGCCTGGCCTATAGGGCAATCTCTGACCCTGCCTTAATGGAAATGCTGCACATCCGCAAGTCAAATGGCACAAGTCACTTGCTGTAGAGCTCTCAACCTAGCCTGCGACATTAACAGAAAATGCTGAAGAGACAAATATGTCTCCCAGAGACGGCTGCTTCTCTGTAATAGACTTCCTATTCACGTAAAACAGAGTTACTCACTGACCCTATTCAAATGCAATATAGATAATTGGATGGGAGACTGTAGATTCTCCCCTGGAATGGCACCCATATATATCCCTTATGGACAGTGGTAGCCAGTGTTGATCAGACCCACTCTGTTCATATATTCGTTCTGCAAAAGAACAAATGAGGATACTTGGGATTAACATGGCTAGGCTTGTAAAGGCTCTAGGACCACTAACTTAGTAACCTCCTATGAACTTGGATCTCCTTTCAAGACAGACAGCTGTAAAAAAAATCTGTTCAAGACATCTCTGCATTCATGTATGGAAGACAGATGCTGTATTATTCCCATTGTTGAGAATGCTATTATATGCATTTCTACCCTTTCCAATGATTCCCAAGGTACTTCTAAAGATTAAGAAAGAATTACTAAAGATCATTGTGGTAGCTATGTTTTGGCCTAAGGCAAAAATGGTTCTTTTAATGGAATTGGCCAAGGCTAATTGCCACAAGCTTCCTCACAGACTGGATCTGCTCACACAGCAGCTAGGCAAATGGTACACCCCAGTTTAGAGCAACTGCAATCGACAGCCTGGATGGACTCTATTTTGATACCTTTTAGGCAGTTGTTCCATGAGACTGTGCAGCAGGTATTTAAGGTGGCAAGAAAATCTGAAAATATAAAATTTTACATTTATAAGTGGAAGAGGTTTTTTATGTGGTACCTAGCCAAAAGTGGAAGTCCTGAAATGATTTTGACTCCTGTGGTTTTGAAATGTTTATGTTGGCTACTTAGAGATGTTTTTTCATATACTTCTATCAGAGTGCACCCTGTAACCTTCTCGGGTTTTTTGCCCATAGGTTCCTCTCTTTCACCTGTTTTTGTGGTCGAACAGTTTATGAAAGGAGCGTTGCTTGCATGAGTCTCCCTCAAAAGCAAATTCCTCCTCCTTGGGATCTTAGCTTTGTTCTTAAAAAATTGACCTCACCTCCTTTTGAACCTGCCTCATGGGGTGAATTACTATTCATTACTTGGAAGGCTGTTTTACTCATTGCTGTGACATCTGCAAGGCAAGTTCTCATGGTGGGCCTACCTTCTGTTTTTTTTTTTCACAAGGTTAGGGTTGTATCACACACTAATCTATCATTTATTGTTAAAGTTGTGTCTGAAGTTACCTTTAATCAAGCCATCAATCTCCCAATGTTCTATACTGATCCAAAAACAATGGTGAAAAGGTTCTACATACATTGGATGCACACAGGCAGCTCGGGTAGCACCTTGACAGAACAAAGCCCATTAGAAATGCTGAACAGCTGTTTGTCTCTTGTATGGGGGGCTGAGAAAGGTCAGCCTGTCTCTAAGTAAACTGTTGCACAATAGTAGTTTTCTGCTACTGTTTTCTGTTACTCAAACCAGGGTAAATTTCTTCCAGGCAAGGTTAAGACCCACTCAACCAGGATCTTTTCAATGGCATGTTGGAAAGGGGTGGACTCTAGAAGCAGCAGCCTT
Organism: Protopterus annectens; assembly: GCF_019279795.1. Lineage (NCBI taxonomy): Eukaryota > Metazoa > Chordata > Ceratodontiformes > Protopteridae > Protopterus > Protopterus annectens. Next base: position 516,055,030 of record NC_056729.1, read on the forward strand.
GTCCTCTGTTCATACCTTCACAGAACACTGCAAACTGGATTCCTTTTCATGATCCTGAGCAGCCTTTCTAGGACCATTCTGCAAGGTCTTCTAGATCCTTATCCTTCCACCTCTCATGTATGGTAAGCTTTGGGAATCTACCCAAAATGCCACTGAGGCAGTGTGAATGATGAAGAAAGCCTGGAACTCTAAGAGCTAACCAAAATTTGTCTTCCTTTAAAACTACTTTAAAAGAATATCTTGCTAACACTTGGAACTCCTCCTGCACTAAACCTGACTATATATGCATTTTTTTCTGCTGTAATTTCCCCTTTCTCTTCTTCTAGCCTAGATTAACCTACTTCTCACTTATCCTATCTATGTGCTAGCTAACCATAACCTCCCCTCGCTAAATTCTGTTGTCCTCTTTCCTTTATACATCCAATAACCTCTTATCTATTTCTTCTTTTTAGAACAGAAACTACACTTTCAATACTCGTAACCTGTTGATCTTTTGTAATAAACAACAACTGGAAAAATACATGGATATATGCACATTTTTTTTCTTCTTCTTTTGTCACTCTATGAAAGTCTTTCAGGTTTCTGTTAGACAGCATATCTAAAAATACCATGCCTGTTTATGCCTTGTTTCAGTTTCTATTTTAAATTTTATTGTATTTTTTGTAACTCATCTCTGCTTTGAATCACTTTGTATTTAAATTTTATTGTATTACTTGCATCTGTATGTTCTGAAGCTTTTCTCTCTGAGCCACCACTGAAAATGGGCTCTGATTGGCCCAGTTAGACTATCACAGTAAATAAATAATAAATGTGTGTGCACACACACTGGAAGTAATAGGGTGAACGTCTGCTTTTAGAATTTCACCCTGTTACGTCCACTGTCTGACACGTAGTTAACAAGTATTGGTCTGTTTTCAAGGCAGATAGAGAGATTTCAAATTTATTAGGTGACCAGCCCAAAAATAGTTTTCAGAAAGGGTAGGAATTTAAAGCGGATCTTTGAAGTACCATTCTGTCCATTTAGGAAGAAAATAGAGGGCTGAAGATTTGTGGCTGCTGTAAGCAATGCAGTTTTATGTTAGAAGCTGAAGTTATTTTTATTGGACCAGGACCCATTCCAGTCAGATTAATGGGTGGATGTGATTGTAATTCATCCAGGATTGTTTGTTGCCGAGTGCTCGTCGTGTAACTCTTATTACATCAGAAAGACTGATCGCATTCTTAAACGCAGAATATATGAGCACTTAAATGACATTAAAACTAGAAATACCAGTAATGCACTTTACAAACATATGTTGGGTTGTTCTTATTTTACTTCCTTTAAGTTTGCAGTCATGGAAACGGTAAATATTAGTTCACGTGGTGGTCCAGAAGAAACCGTCTTAATAGTAAAGCGTTATTATGGCAGTTGGCCTTAATTCGATGGACCCTCCTGGTTTAAATGAAAACATAGCTGTTTTAAGTGTATTAAAACTCAAAGCTTTTATTTTCATAATTTTGTTTTCTGACTTAGTTTCAATCAAACATTCAGATACTTTTTCATTGTCTTTTTATGGGCAGCCCTTCTAAATTGGTGGGTTTAATTAATTTTGTAATCATTTTTCTGTTGAGTGCTTTTTAAATTGTGATTTTAGAGGATGTCTTTGTTCTGAAGAAGTCAGTTGGGTTTGTGCTACCTGACGAAAGCGCTAAACCTGGCACTTCATTCTGGTTGCAATAAAGGTTTAATGAATTTATTCATTTGAAATTGGATTTTTTTTAAGGTTTTACTGTGGTGAGCATTTTAAGCAACATTTTGGTTTTGTATCTGTTTCATATTGTTGCTTGAGTTTTGGTCGTGTGTGTGTGTGTGTATGTATGTATATCTATATATATATATATATATATATATATATATATATATATATATATATATATATATATGGGTCTATCACATCAGTGAACGCTGATATGTCAAACTTCGAAGTCTGAAAGTTGAAAACAGCGAAGGAATGGATCTGAAAGTTGAAAACAGCGAAGGAACGGATCAGCGAATTTTTTCCCAGAGAATAAATTCGCTGATCCAAAAAAAAAAAAAGAGTATACAGTCAAAATTAAGTGGGGGGCTGTGCCCACCACACCCCCCCACCTTAAATATACCAACTCCGAGATCACGCCACATTGGAGGAAACAGCAAAGCTCTGAGAACGGCGCAGCAAATTTTTTCCCTGGCAAAAATTAG